>NC_092104.1:20762101-20767101 GCF_045679555.1 Salvelinus alpinus
AGAAAACAAAAAGATAATTACTTGACACATTGGAAAGAATTAACAAAAAAACAGAGCAAACTAGAATGCTATTTGGCCCTAAACAGAGAGTACACAGTGGCAGAATACCTGACCACTGTGACTGACCCAAACTTAAGGAAAGCTTTGACTATGTACAGACTCAGTGAGCATAGCCTTGCTATTGAGAAAGGCCGCCGTAGGCAGACATGGCTCTCAAGAGAAGACAGGCTATGTGCTCACTGCCCACAAAATGAGGTGGAAACTGAGCTGCACTTCCTAACCTCCTGCCCAATGTATGACCATATTAGAGAGACATATTTCCCTCAGATTACACAGATCCACAAAGAATTTGAAAACAAATCCAATTTTGATAAACTCCCATATCTACTGGGTGAAATTCCACAGTGTGCCATCACAGCAGCAAGATTTGTGACCTGTTGCCACAAGAAAAGGGCAACCAGTGAAGAACAAACACCATTGTAAATACAACCCATATTTATGCTTATTTATTTTAACTTGTGTGCTTTAACCATTTGTACATTGTTACAACACTGTATATATATAATATGACATTTGTAATGTCTTTCTTGTTTTGAAACTTCTGTATGTGTAATGTTTACTGTTAATTTGTATTGTTTATTTCACTTTTGTGTATTATCTACCTCACTTGCTTTGGCAATGTTAACACATGTTTCCCATGCCAATAAAGCCCCTTGAATTGAATTGAATTGAATTGAGAGAGAGAGAGAGAGAGAGAGAGAGAGAGAGAGAAAGAGAAAGAAAGGAAGAAAGAAGGGTAGCTGCAAGGAGAGAGTTTTTCCTGGTGGGCTGAGCAGCAGCAGCTGCCGGCAGAGGGCCGTGGGTTCTGGTGATTCACGGCGCTCCTCTCTCCTTTTATAGCAGAAGAATGGGGATTATTCACACACACATCACACGGCCCCTCAAATCTATTAGGCTGGGATGACTCCGACCAGAGACAGGCCTCTATTTAGGGATGTGATGTACTGTATACGGATCAGAGGAGGCTGGTGGGAGGAGCTACACGAGGAAGGGCTAATTATAATGGCTGGAATGGAATAAATGGAACGGTATCAAACACATGAAACGTATGGAAATGAAATATTTGGCTCCATTCCATTGATTCCTTTCCAGACATTACAACAAGCCCATTCTTCTAGAGATCATCCCACCAGCCTCCTCTGATATGGCTGTCTAGGAACAGACTGGCTTCTACTGAAAGGTGAGCAAACTCAGCTGCTGACAAGTTGCAGTACGACTCAGGTGAATGTCAAACAGGAGTAGAGAGAAACAGTCAGTAACACTCACTTGTCCCGAAGCTCTCCTCTCCGCAGAGCGAGCACCTCCCAGAGTCCATCAGGTTCCCAAAGAACCTCCAGCCTGTAGGAGTCTCATACAGCGTCACCTTCAGGGCTTTGGCCACCCTACGCACGCACGCACGCGCGCGCACGCACACGCACACGCACACGCACACACACACACACACACACACACACACACACACACACACACACACACACACAGGGAGAGAGCACAGATTATTTTGTTACATTATGTTACATATATTATTTAACAGACACACAGTGTGTTCAGGGAATAATCTGGATTATACAACACACCTCTGGAGAACATCATCAACACCAGCCTTTCTCCACGGTATGAGCAGCCCCTTTCTCAAGTTAAGACAGTGAGAGCTCACAAACTACAAACTTACCTTCCAGGCTGCTGGCCTGAAAAAGTAGCCATCTCCTCATCCAATATCTTAATAACAGCTAGATAACCTTTCAAATAACATTCGTTTTGAGAATGAGCCATGTACTCTCTCTCTCAGTCACACAGAGAGAGAGAGAGAGAGAGAGAGAGAGAGAGAGAGAGAGAGAGGGAGAAGGAGAGAGAGAGGGGGTACCCTTCCTGCAGGCTCATCCTGACATGACCCTCCAGCATGACAATGCCACCAGCCATACTGCTCGTTCTGTGAGTGGTTTCCTGCAAGACAGGAATGTCAGTGTTCTGCCATGGCCACCAAAGAGCCCGGATCTCAGTCCCATTGAGCACATCTGGGACCTGTTGGATCGGAGGGTGAGGGCTAGGGCCATTCCCCCAGAAATGTCCGGGAACTTGCAGGTGCCTTGGTGGAAGAGTGGGGTAACATCTCACAGCAAGAACTGGCAAATCTGGTGCAGTCCATGAGGAGGAGATGCACTGCAGTACTTAATGCAGCTGGTGGCCACACCAGATACTGACTGTTACTTTTGATTTTGACCCCCCCTTTGTTCAGGGACACATTATTAAATTTCTGTTAGTCACATGTCTGTTGAACTTGTTCAGTTTATGTCTCAGTTGTTGAATCTTGTTATGTTCATAAAAATATTTACACATGTTAAGTTTGCTGAAAATAAACACAGTTGACAGTGAGAGGACGTTTCTTTTTTTACTGAGTTTATATAATTCACAAGTGATAAGCTAATATTGTCAACTATCAGACTATTCTTGATTTAAACTTGTCTTCACATATACACTACTGTTCAACCGTTTGGGGTCACTTAGAAATGTCCTTGTTTTCCATGAAAACATACATGAAATTAGTTGCAAAATGACTAGGAAACTAGGTTATAAATAATGGAGGGAGGGGGAGAGAGAAAGTTAGAGGTAAAGGGATAGATAGACAGGGAGAGGGTTAGAGGTAAAGGGGAAGATATACAGGGAGAGAGTTAGAGGTAAAGGGCAGATAGACAGGGAGAAAGAGAGGGAGTTAGAGGTAAAGGGGAAGATATACAGGGAGAGAGTTAGAGGTAAAGGGCAGATAGACAGGGAGAAAGAGAGGGAGTTAGAGGTAAAGGGGAAGATAGACGACGAGAAAGAGGGGGAGTTAGAGATAAGGGCAGATAGACAGGGAGAAAGAGAGAGAGTTAGAGGTAAAGGGAAGATAGACAGGGAGAAAGAGAGAGAGTTAGAGGTAAAGGGAAGAAAGACAGGGAGAAAGAGAGAGAGTTAGAGGTAAAGGGAAGATAGACAGGGAGAAAGAGAGAGAGTTAGAGGTAAAGGGAAGATAGACAGGGAGAAAGAGAGAGAGTTAGAGGTAAAGGGAAGAAAGACAGGGAGAAAGAGAGGGAGTTAGAGGTAAAGGGAAGAAAGACAGGGAGAAAGAGAGGGAGTTAGAGGTAAAGGGAAGAAAGACAGGGAGAAAGAGAGGGAGTTAGAGGTAAAGGGAAGAAAGACAGGGAGAAAGAGAGGGAGTTAGAGGTAAAGGGGAAGATAGACAGGGAGAAAGAGAGGGAGTTAGAGGTAAAGGGAAGATAGACAGGGAGAAAGAGAGGGAGTTAGAGGTAAAGGGAAGAAAGACAGGGAGAAAGAGAGAGTTAGAGGTAAAGGGAAGATAGACAGGGAGAAAGAGAGGGAGTTAGAGGTAAAGGGAAGATAGACAGGGAGAAAGAGAGGGAGTTAGAGGTAAAGGGGAAGATAGACAGGGAGAAAGAGAGGGAGTTAGAGGTAAAGGGAAGATAGACAGGGAGAAAGAGAGAGAGTTAGAGGTAAAGGGAAGAAAGACAGGGAGAAAGAGAGAGAGTTAGAGGTAAAGGGAAGATAGACAGGGAGAAAGAGTAGAAGACAAGGGCAGGGAGAGAGAGACTAAACTTGTCCGGTACTTACTTGTAGGGTACTAACTTGTAGGGTACTAATTTGTAGGGTACTTATTTGTAGGGTACTAACTTGTAGGGTACTAACTTGTAGGGTACTTCCTCTCTGATAGAGAAGTGAGCTTGCCAAAGTTTTGGTATAAGATGACCCCTCCCTAACACTTCAAAGCATCTGAAAGGACGACAACCATAATTTCCCCTCTTACAATCTAGTATGACTCCAAAAATGAGTCGTTCAATAGAACATGCAACTGACAGAACTATTCTGCTGCTCTTGCAAACACTGCTGATCACTTCAATTCAAGATTGTGAATTCTGGATTGTGGAATTCTGTTGGAATTCTGAGAGGGGGCCAGACATTGAGATGTTGTCATAAACCCACAGTAACATACTGCAGCTGTGTGTATGTGTGTATGTGTGTGTGTGTGTGTGTGTGTGTGTGTGTGTGTGTGTGTGTGTGTGTGTGTGTGTGTGTATGTGTGTGTTTGTGTGTGTGTGTGTGTGTGTGTGTGTGTGTGTGTGTGTGTGTGTGTGTGTGTGTGTGTGTGTGTGTGTGTGTGTGTGTGTGTGTGTGTGTGTGTGTGTGTGTGTGTGTGTGTGTGTGTGTGTGTGTGTGTGTGTGGGAGATTATTACTAAATAAGAGTAAGGCCTTTTTTTTCCCCTCTGAGGGAAGGGCTCTGGAGCAGAAAGCCTGGCACTCCTACAAGAAAACGGAAACTCTGAACATTTAACTCACTGTTGACGTTTCAATCACATGTCTGCAGCCAACACAAGCATCCGGCACGGCCCTGGTCAGGCAGAACGTTGCTCCAACGTTAGGGGGATGTTGGGACAGGGTTGTTTATTTTGGACTGCATCATAACAATGCTGAGTGAATGTGCTGCTTTCCTAGGGCTTTAATGCTTGCACCAGCTGTGCCCTGACCAGAACATAGCATAAACACCAGGCCCCTTCAGAGCTGTCACACACACTTACATACACACACACGTACACACACACGTACACACACACACACACACACACACACACACACACACACACACACACACACACACACACACACACACACACACACACACACACACACACACACACACACACACACACACACACACACACACATACACATATACACATACGCACATACCACACACACACCTGCTCGTCACCAAGCTTAGGACTCTGGGTCTGAACACCTCCCTCTGCAACTGGATCCTAGACTTCCTTACGGGTCAACCACAGGTGGTCGAGGTCGAGGGTGGGCGAGGGTGGGCAACATCACCTCCACCACGCTGACCCTCAACACAGGGGCCCCACAGGGGTGTGTGCTTTGTTCCCTTCCTTTT
>NC_092104.1:20772101-20832101 GCF_045679555.1 Salvelinus alpinus
AACAAAGTTGACTACAAATACAAAGTTGCCAAAGTATTTGCAATTGTTACAAACAAGTTTAAAATAAAACAGTGCTTCAAATGAAAACTGAAATGACTGAATTAAAAGGAAAATAGGCTACATGGGCCTAAATATTTACATTGCCTTCAGAAACTATTCATACCCCTATACAGAGATATATAGGGGTATGAATACAGATATATCTCATTTACATAATTCACACCCCTGAGTCAATACATTTTAGAATCACCTTTGGCAGCGATTACAGCTGTGAGTGTTTCTGGGTAAGGCTCTAAGAGATTTACACACCTGGATTTGACAATATTTGCACATTATTATTTTTACAATTCTTCAAGCTCTGTCAAGTTGGTTATTGATCATTGCTAGACATTCATTTCAAGTCTTGCCATAGATTTCCATTACGATTTAAGTCAAAATTGTAACTATGCCACTCAGGAACATTCAATGTCATCTTGGTAAGCTACACCAGTGTATATTTGGCCTGCTGAAAGGTGAATTTGACTCCCAGTGTCTGTTGGAAAGCAGACTGAACCAGGTTTTCCTCTAGGATTTTGCCAGTGCTAAGCTCTATTCCATTTTTTTAAATCCTAAAAATCTCCCTACTCCTTGCCGATGACAAGCATACCCATAACATGATGCAGCCACCACCATGCTTGCAGATATGAAGAATGGTACTAAGTGATGTGTTGTGCTGGATTTGCCCCAAACATAACACTTTGTATTCAGAACATAAAGTTATTTTCTTTGCCACATTTTTAGCAGTTTTACTTTAGTGCCTTATCACAAACAGGATGCATGTTTTGAAATATTTCTATTCTGTACAGGATTCCTTCTTTTCACTCTGTCAATTAGGTTAGTATTGTGGAGTGAATACTATGTTGTTGATCCATCCTCAGTTTTCTCCTATCACAGCCATTAAACTCTGTAACTGTTTTTGAAATTACCATTGGTCTCATGTTGAAATCCCTGAGAGGTTTCCTTCTTCTCCATCAACTCAGTTAGGAAGGACGCCTGTATCTTTATAATGACTTGGTGTATTGCACCATCCAAACCGTAATGAATAACTTCACCATGCTCAAAGAGATATTCAATGTCTGTTTTTTGTTGTTGTTTTTTTAACCCATCTACCAATATGTGTGCTCTTCTTTGCAAGGCATTGAAAAACCTCCCTGGTCTTTGTGGTTGAATCTGTGTTTGAAATTCACTGCTCGACTGAGGGACCTGTATGTGTGGGGTACAGAGATGAGTTAGTCATTAAAATATCATGTTAAATACTATTATTTGCACACAGAGTGAGTCCATGCAACTTATTACGTGACTTGTTAAACAAATCTTTACTCTTGAACTTATTTAGGTTTGTAACAACAAAGGTTTGTATATTTATTGACTCAAGAAATTTCAGCTTTTCATTTAGAAAAAAATAATTCCACTTTGAATTATGGGATATTGTGTGTAGGCCAATGGCACTAAATCTAAATGTAATACATTTTAAATTCAGGCTGTAACACAACTAAATGTGTAAATGGGTGTGAATACTTTCTGAAGGCACTCTAAATCATATTAAAATCATATTGAGTTTTATTTTGCTACAAGTCTGTCATTTTTGCCTCAATATGTTTAATGATGTGTGACAAGATGTGTGCAACGATGTGCCCAACCTGTGGTTTAGTGCATTATCATTGGGTAAGCATAATAAGCCGCCTCAATATTTGCAGCCATACAGTAGTTGGAAATATCTTTCTTGTAGCTGATCCGTCATCCGTATTGTGTTATAATTCTAATCTTAAGGAAATATTTGAGTGGAGAAGGCTGATCCGAGAGCAGCGTTGCTTTTCTTCGGATCCTATCAGTATCGACACATGGTTTAATGATGCACTTAGCGAACGTTCTCTCTACGTGCATGTTTGGGAAACACTCTTAAAAAGTTAGCTGGTAAATAATGATGCAACTGGTACGATCATCGTAATGCTTAAGTTACATCGCAACTGGTACGATCATCGTAATGCTTAAGTTACATCGCAACTGGTACGATCATCGTAATGCTTAAGGTACATCGCAACTGGGAAACGAGGCCCTGATCTGCCCGGCTCTCCCACACAGCTCTCAGGCTGTCACTTCAGTCTCTTTTGAACTGATGTGCAGCCCACTTCAACTGGAGCTAACTTAAGATAGCTTTGATAACATCACATGTGCAGTTATTCATCTCACATTTCCCAAATGCGAGTGCAGTTGTTTTTTGTAATGCTACTTGCTGAATATTAGGAGTACAGTAATATTTCTGGCATTGTTGGAAAGCTCAGATTCTCCCCTTTTAAAGGGAATCAATGTTATTTACCCTCATCTCAAGGTTAATACGGGGAGAAAAGAGCATATGCCTAAATTGTTAAACCTGCAGCCAAGGATTTGTGGCCTATATGGTACAATATCAGTGTGCCAGCTATATGAGGTGATAGTAGTCCTAGTTGAACAAGGCTATCTTAATGTGCACATGATGGAAGGTAAATATGAATTATTTCATGGTGAAAAAATGCACTGATAAATATATGACAAATTTACTGACTAAAGCGAGACTAAAATTGGCCAGAGTTTAAGTCGACAACTAAAACTAAGAAGGATGAAATGACAAAATGTGACAAAGACTAAAACGTATTTTAGTCATAAAGACTAAAACTAAATCAAAAATATCTGCCGAAATTAACACTGCTGTGTGTGTGTGTGTACGACTGTGTGTGTTCGTGTGTGTGCAACTGTTCTATGTGTTTATAAAATCAATCAAACAGAGACATAAAGCACAGATGTATACATTTGAGGTGTGTGTGTGTGTGTGTGTGTGTGTGTGTGTGTGTGTGTGTGTGTGTGTGTGTGTGTGTGTGTGTGTGTGTGTGTGTGTGTGTGTGTGTGTGTGTGTGTGTGTGTGTGTGTGTGTGTGTGTGTGTGTGTGCGTGAGCTCACAACGCTATTCATAGAGGGTGATTCTCCACTCTGAGGCATCCAATCTCTTCAGAGAATTGACCAGGGCAGGTATTTGTGGATTGGGGTCGCAAGAGTGGGGGAGAGAGGGAGGAAATAGAGAGAGGGAGAGGGAGGGAGAAAGAGAGAGAGGGAGAAAGAGAACGAGAGAGGGAGAAAGAGAGACAGAGACAGAGACAGAGACAGAGAGAGAGAGAGAGAGAGAGAGAGAGAGAGAGAGAGAGAGAGAGAGAGAGAGAGAGAGAGAGAGAGAGAGAGAGACAGAGAGAGAGACAGAGAGAGATGATTGAGAATGGACCAGGTCAGGTATTTGTGGATTGGGTTCGTAAGAGTGGGGGGGATAGAGAGAGAGAGAGATGGGTGAGGGTAGGGGGGGGGAATGAGCAGGGGGTGCAGGGTTAGGTGTTGATGAGAAATACGTAAGTTGAAAAATGATAAAGTCCTGTGGAGCATTTCCCCCAGCAGCCATCCACACCTGATTATATTTTCCCCTTTGAACCCAAAGACAAAAAGGGCACAGGGTAAACGGTGTGTGTCCGGTGTGGTGTGTGTGTGTGTCCTACCTGTCTAGGGCAGTGCTGGTTGCCATACTCCTAGCGAAGCCCCTAAGCCCCAGCTGTCTGAAGTAGGGGATACAGGAGAGATTTGCAGCCATGACAGCCAAGGAGTCTGACGGGTTCACAAAGAAACCATTCTCACCCAGGATCATATACCGGTCCTGCGAATACACACACCAATACATACCCTCTTCAACCATACAACAATCCATGGAGACCTAACCAATACATCATTGATAAAAACATAATCTAATGCTCCAATAAAGAAAGTATGTTAAAGATGAATATCGTTGTTACTCCCGTCCAGTTGATAAACTGTTGTTTTAATTGCATCTGTCACGATCAAATCAAATGTATGGGACACCTACTTCCTACTAAGATGCATCATCGTGAGCACCGGGGGAGGGCTCCAATAGGACGCAATACAGTAACATAATTCTCCTGATGCTAGGCTAGGTAATTGAGTTAGGCTAATGTGCGTGAGTATGGCATTGCTAGAAATTACTATGTGGAAAAAATGTGACGTTTGTTTTGTCACAGATATTAGCTGGTTCCATTGCATAACATCCTGTTATTGACCAGCATATAAATACAGACAAAAACATGGCAATTCCAAGTTCCCCTGTGTCCACATAGGTCCAGTGCTTGATTTGGCTTGCTGTCATGGAACCAAAGGAATAGTCCCAAAAGTGTAAACCCTGCCCATTTTAGCAGATTCAAACATAGTCCTCAAACATGCTCATCAGCTCTCCAGAATGTGTATTCTAGTACTTTGCATTATTACATCCACTGTTTCTCTCCTCCTCTCAGTTTCAGCTGTCTCACCCCATCTGCATCGAGCGCAGCTCCGAAGCCAAAGTCTCCACCCTTCATGGCATCGACCAATGGGGCTGCATATGTGAGGCTGGGCTCTGGAGGCCGGCCCCCAAAGTCCTCCAGGGGGACACAGTTGACGGCAGCGTTGGCAGGAGCCCCCAGCTCATCACACAGGATACGCCGCACATACGGACCCATCACTGACAATAGAATAGAAAATAATCAAATAGAATAGAACACCATGAACATACCGTACAGCAGTGAGCGCCTGATACAATACTGTTACCAGTTTGGTCTTTACGAGTGTTGTCTTACCTCCATTCATGGCGTCTACGCGTATCTTCAGCTGTTCAGGTCCTGTCAGAAGGCTCTTGATGGCGCTGAAGTCAAAGATGGTTCTCAGCAGGTTGAGGTACACCTCCACTGAGTCCACTATCTCAACTACCAACACACAGGACAGGAGAGGAGTCTAGTGTGTATCTGCATGTGTATATCCACCCAATAGTACATATGCTACTTTGCATGCAAGAACAGAGTGTATGTGTGGTGAGACTGAGTGTAGCATGGCACGTGTGTGCGCTCTGTGTATGTGTCCAGTACCTCTGAATGGTTTGAACTTGTTCTCCAGGTCAAAGTCGTGGCGTCCCAGTCTGGCCAGGTCAATGCGGAGGTCAGGACAGATGGTGTACTCCTCCAGGGTCCTGCTCACCTGGGCAATCTTCTCCATCACTGTGTCCGAAGACGGGCCTATCGGGGGGAGAGGACACAGTTACCATGGAAACCATTGTTTTCAAATGAAGTGGCCTATTGCTGGTCTATTGTTGTTGTTTAACAAGAGTGATAGAAGTCTATGGTGTGTGTTAGAAATAAGGCATCACCGTTGAGTATTCATAAGAAGTTAAATAACATTTTTCTCTATATTGAGAAGTCATATTATATATACTATACATACAAAAGTATGTGGACAGGACACCGCTTCAAATTATTGGATTCAGCTATTTCAACCACACCCGTTGCTGACAGGTGTATAAAATTGAGCACACAGCCATGCAATCTCCATATACAAACATTGGCAGTAGAATGGCCTTACTGCTCTGTGACTTTCAACGTTGCACCGTCATTGGATGTCACCTTTCCAACTTGTCAGTTCGTCAAATTTCTGCCCTGCTAGAGCTGCCCCAGTCAACTGTAAGTGCTGTTATTGTGAACTGGAAACGCCTAGGAGCAACAACGGCTCAGCCGCAAAGTGGTAGGCCACAGGAGCTCACAGAACGGGACCGCCGACTGCTGAAGTGTGTAGAATGTAAAAATCGTTTGTCCTCGGTTGCATAACTCTCTACCGAGTTCAAACTGCCTCTAGAAGCAACGTCAGCACAATAACTGTTAGTCAGGAGCTTCATGAAATGGGTTTCCATGGCCAAGCAGCCGCACACAAGCCTAAGATCACCATGTGCAATAGGAAGCGTCAGCTGGTGTGGTGGAAAGCTCGCTGCCACTGGACTCTATAGCAGTGGAAACTAGTTCTCTAGAGTGATGAATCATGCTTCACCATCTGGCAATCCAACGGACTAATCTGGGTTTGGCGGATGCCAGGAGACCTACCTGCCCGAATGCATTGCACCAACTGTAAAGTTTGGTGGAGTAGGAATAATGGTCTGGGGCTGTTTTTCATGGTTCGGGATACGCCCCTTAGTTCCAGTGAAGGGAAACCTTAACGCTACAGCATACAATGATATTCTAGATGATTCTGTGCTTCCAACTTTGCAACAATTTGGGGAAGGCCCTTTCCTGTTTCAGCTTGACAATGCCCCCATGCACAAAGCGAGGTCCATACAGAAATGGTTTGTCGCGATCAGTGTGGAAGATCTTCACTGGGCTGCACAGAGCCCTGACCTCAACCACATCGAACACCTTTGGGATGAATTGGAATGCTGACTGCGAACCAGGCCTAATCGCCCAACATCAGTCCCCGACCTCACTAATTGTCACGCCCTGACCTTAGAGATCCTTATTATTCTCTATGTTTGGTTAGGTCAGGGTGTGACTCGGGTGGGAAAGTCTATGTTTTCTATTTCTTTGTTTTTGGCCGAGTGTGGTTCCCAATCAGAGGCAGCTGTCTATCGTTGTCTCTGATTGGAGATCATATATAAGTTGTCATTTTCCTTTTGGGTTTTGTGGGATCTTGTTTTCTGTTTAGTGTCTGTGCCTGACAGAACTGTTCGCTTTTGTTTTTTGTCTTTGTTATTTTGTTTTGGTGTCATCAATCGCCCCAGATCCGATCCGTGGGGCGACGCACAATTGGCATAGCGTCGTCCGGGTTAGGGAGGGTTTGGCCGGTAGGGAGGGTTTGGCCGGTAGGGATATTCTTGTCTCAGTATGTAAAAATGTAATAAAATGTATGCACTCTACTGTAAGTCGCTCTGGATAAGAGCGTCTGCTCTTGGCCGGTAGGGATATCCTTGTCTCAGTATGTAAAAAATGTAATAAAATGTATGCACTCTACTGTAAGTCGCTCTGGATAAGAGCGTCTGCTAAATGACTAAAATGTAAATGTAAAATGTAAATCAATAAAAAGACGATGTACGCCTACCACGCTGCGCCTTGGTCCACTCTTCCTTCTACAAATGAGGGCCGTTACACTAATGCTCTTGTGGCTAAATGGAAGAGGGTCCCCACAGTAATGTTCCAACATCTAGTGAAAAGCCTTCCCAGAAGAGTGGAGGCTGTTATAGCAGAAAAGGGGGACCAACTCCATATTAATGTAGTGTATTAGCAATATAGTGTATTAGCAATGCATAATATGCTATACAATGTGGGAAATTGTAAGAATCAAATCAAATTTGATTTGCTACTGGGATCATGTAGAAGCTACTGGGGTCATGTAGACATTGATAAAGAAGACATTGTGTAGAGTCCTTTTGAGAGCCACAGTCACAGATTCACAGTCACAGAGCCATAGTCACAGAGCCACAGTCACAGAGCCACGGTCACAGAGTCACGGTCACAGAGTTACAGTCACAGAGCCACAGTCACAGAGCCACAGTCACAGAGCCACGGTCACAGAGTTACAGTCACAGAGCCACAGTCACAGGGCCACAGAGATAACTTGTGTGAGATGAGGAGAGCAACACCACTTTGACCTATGTATATGACTGGAAGATGACTGAGATTTTAAGCATTTCACTGAAAGTTCTACAGCTGTTGTATTCTGCGCACGTGACAAATACACTTTGATTTGATTTGATTCCACAGCAAAGCCCTGGGGACTTGGGAGGAAGGCCGGTCCATGATGGCACTCCGGGAATATGAGAGTTTTTTTAATGAAAGTTTTAAAGAAAACATGGATAGCTGCTGGGGCTATGAAAGGACTATGGTGCCAACTCCCTCACCTCAGTTAATAAATCACCAATCTTGTATTTGTATAGCACCTTTAACAAATGCATATATCTCAAAGTGCTCAATTACAACCTAAAGCCAAGAAGAGCAAGCAGAAGTATCTGGGGCAAGAAAAATGACTTAGGTAGGAAGACATCCATCGATCCTTTAACTTACTGACAGCTGGCAGATTGACAGCAATTAGTCAAATAATCGCCTCACCTCCATTGGCCACGTTGAATTTGACCCCAAAGTCTCCCCCGGGGCCTCCTGGGTTGTGACTGGCTGTCAGGATGATTCCACCAATGGCCTTGATCTTCCTGATGATGCAGGACACAGCAGGGGTAGACAGGAGGCCGTTGTGGCCAATCACCAGACGGCCAATCTGACAGACACACAGACAGAGAGAGAGTTGAAGGAACTTCAGCTGAATGAATCTCATTCTGGGACCTATCTTCATATAGAGGTGATTACTTTACTTGAACATGTAGGGATATAGTACATACAGTAATTGTACAATGCATTATTATTCAACACTAAAGCATATACAAAAATTGCAACTCAGTAATAAAAATACCTATTATTGTAGACTAGCTCAGTGTAGCTTCAGCCTACAGAATGATTTCATTCACATTTCTTTATTGTACAGAGCTTCATGTCTTTTGTCAAGTGTTATTTTTTAGAACTGGTCATCTTTCCAGAAGCGTCCAGAAGTTGGCACCGATGAAGGGAAGGATGCAGACGTATTACCACCCTCAGACTCGGTTACATTCCAGACGGTCATCTTGGGCAAAGTCTCACATGTTTTGGCCCTAGGCTAGCGTTTCAACTACTCTAAATAAAAGTGTCCTCATTCACGGGGAATTCATTTTTATGACGTCGGAGCAATCTCCTCACTTTGAATAAAGTAATATTGAATTGTGTCTGGTTGACAATGAAACCAAATATTTAAAGGATATGTACAGTGCCTTCAGAAAGAATTCACACCGTTGACTTATTCCACATTTTGTTGTGTTACAGCCTGAATTCAAAACGGATGAAATATATAGTTTTTCTCACCCATCTACACACAATACCCCATAATAACAAAGTGAAAGAAATGTATATACATGTTTGCAAATTGATTGAAAATGAAATACAGAAACATCTCATTTACATAAGTATTCACACCCCTGAGTCAATACTTTGTAGAAGCACATTTGGCAGACACCGCTTTAGATCAATAGGGCCCTTTGCACTTTACATCTGCCATGCCCTGTCAGCAACCCTGTTATAGGCCTATCATCATTCCATACTCTGCCCCCAGCATTTCACAAATATTTGTTCAAGGTCTTCCCAGCGCTTATATCCTGAGTTTGGCTTGTGGCCACTAAACTGACTGGGTATCCCCCAAGCCTTGAGTGAGGCAGGGAGGGAGGCGAATGTCGTGTGGGCAGGAAAGGAGTGGACGAGGGATGGAACAGCCGATAAGGTAGGCAGGAGACATTTGGCTGGGCCAGCAAAAAAACTGACCCATCTCAAAACAAATACATTCCCCTCAGATTTTCCTTTGGCACTTCACCAAGCTTGATATCGCATAGATCTGAGAACACTGTCCTTTACAAGTGCTCTGCGGAATTGCGTAACGGCCTAACGGGTAATGGCCAGTCAAGCAGACATGCGCAAACACACGCTGACACTTGGACAGGCTTTAGGAGCTACAGTGCCTTCAGAAAGTATTCATACCCCTTGACTTATTCCACATTTGTTGTGTTACAGCCTGAATTCAAAAAGGATTACATCCCCCAAAAATTCACCAGTCTTCAAATTTTGCAAATGTATTTGAAATGAAATACATAAATATTAATTTTACATTAAGTATTCACTGTGACTGTGACTGTGGCTCTGTGACTGTGGCACTGTGACTGTGGCTCTGTGACTATGGCTCTGTGACTGTGAATCTGTGACTGTAACTGTGGCTCTGTGACTGTAACTCTGTGACTGTGAATCTGTGACCCTGTGACTCTGTGACTGTGAATCTGTGACTGTGGCTCTCAAAAGAACTCTACACAATGTCCTCTTTATCAATGTGTACATGACCCCCTGAGTCAATACGTTGTAGAAGCACCTTTGGCAGTGATTATAGCTGTGAGATGTCATGGGTAAGTCTCTAAGAACTTTCCACACCTGGATTGTGCAACATTTACCCATTATTCTTTTTAGAATTCTTCAAGCTCTGGCAAATTGGTTGTTTATAATTGATCGACAACGATTATCAGGTCTTGCCATATATTTTCAAGTAGATTTCGGTCAAAACTATGACTTAGCCACTCAGGAACATTCTCTGTCTTCTTGGTAAGCAACTCCAGTGTAGATTTGGCCTTGTGTTATAGGTTATTGTCCTGCTGGAAATTAATCTCCCAGTGTCTGAGGGAAAGCAGAATGAACCAGGTTTTCCTCTAGGGATTTTGACTGTGGTTAGCGCCATTCCGTTTCTTTTTATCCTGAAAAACTCCTCAGTCCTTAACAATTACAAGCATACCCATAACACAATACAGCCACCACTATGCTTGAAAGTATGGAGAGTGTTACGCAGTAATGTGTTGTATTGGATTTGTTCCAAACATAACATGTTGTATTCAGGACAAGAAGTTAATTGCTTTTCCACATTGTTTGCAGTTTAACTTCAGTGCCTTGTTGCAAACAGGATGCATGTTTTGGAATATTTTATTATGTACAGGCTTCCTTATTTTCACTCTGTCAATTAGGTTAGTATTGTTGCGTAACTACAATATAGTTGAACCATCCTCAGTTTTCTCCTATCACAGCCATTAAACTCTGCAACTGTTTTATAGTCACCAGTGGCCTCATGGTGAAATCCCTGAGCTGTTTCCTTCCTCTCCGACAACTGAGTTGGGAAGGACGTCTGTATCTTTGTAGTGACTGGGTATATTGATACAACATCCAAAGTGTAATTAATAACTTCATTATTCTCAAAGGGATATTCAATGTCTGCTCTTTTTTTTTTTTACCCATCTACCAAGGTAAATCTACCATTTACCCTTCTTTGCAAGGCACTGGAAACCTCCCTATTCTTTGTGTTTGAATCTGTGCTTGAAATGCACTGCTCAACTGAGAGACCTTACAAATAATTGTATGTGTGGGGTACAGAGATGAGGTAGTCATAAAAAAAATCATGTTAAACCCTATTATTGCACACAGAGTGAGTCCATGCAACTTATTATGTAACTTGTTAAGCAAATTTTTACCCCTGAACTTATTTATGTTTGTCATAACAAAACATTTCAGCTTTTCATTTTTTATTAATTTGTAAACATAAACGTAAGCCAGTGACACAACATCTCAATTTAATCTATTATAAATTCAGGCTGTAACACAACAAAATGTGGAAAAAGTCAAGGGGTCTGAATACTTTCTGAAGGCACTCTAAATCATATTGAAATCATATTGTGATTATTATTATTATTTGACCCTGCTGGTCATCTATGAACGTTTGAACATCTTGGCCATGTTCTGTTATAATCTCCACCTGGCATAGCCAGAAGAGTACTGGCCACTCCAGCCTGGTTCATCTCTAGGGTTCTTCCTAGGTTCCTGCCTTTCCAGGGAGTTTTTCCTAGCCACCATGCTTCTACATCTGCATTGCTTGCTGTTTGGATTTTCTGTATAGCACTTTGTGACATTGGCTGATGTAAAAATGACTTACTTAAGGCAAAAATGAAAGGAGGGTGCTTGGGTAGGCGTATAACGCAAGCTAATTAGCAACTACTTTGTTATGCTAAACCTTCCCCTAACCCTAACCTTAAAACCTTTTAGCTAACCTTTCCCCTAACCCTAACCTAACTTCTAAGCTTAACCCTATTCTTAACCCCAACTCTAACCCCTAGAGATAGCTAATGATAGCATCAGTCACCTAGCCACCTAGCTAACAATAGCCACAACAAATTGGAATTCGTAACATATCATACGTTTTTTGCAAATTCGTAACCTATTGTATGAATTGCAATTCATATCATATCATACGAATTGTAATTCGTAACATATGATACGAATATGATGGATTAATACATACAATACGAAACGTAACATAAGAAATGGAGTGTCTCAGATTTACATAGAGTATAGTACGAAATTCTCTTGCGACTACATTGATATTTATTCTGTTGTTGGAGTACACTCAGACCATTCCAACACAGAAAATATGATTTTTAACATAGTTAATTAAAAAAAAATTGGAAGGAAAACAATGAATTCTAGGTCATATTTCATAGAAGTCTGGAAACACTGGACAGTTACTTTAAAACCAGATATTGTTGTTCTCTAAATGAAACTACCCCTCCAGCCGTCTGGCCGTGTTGGTGGCTAACCGTCATTAATTGAGACAAGTACTGTATGTAGCCCTATGTCATGTGGCAAATCTTCCTCATTAGAGAGCCTTATTTTTTGCTTAGTGTACCTCCCCCCAAACCTAATAGTTTGTTCATAGCAGAATTCTCTGACCTTCGGGCTTTGGCAATGCCTAAGTAAGACAGTTATTATTCTTGGAGATCTAAACATTCATGTGTGTTGCCCAAATAATGTGCTAGCTGGGAATATTTTTTACCTGATTTTTTACCTACACACAACCAAGGCCATACTGTTGATCTGGTGCTGTCCTATGGTCTGAATATTGACAACTTGGAAACTATTGATGTGTGTGTCTCTGACCATCTCAGTATTGTTTTTTAAAATGCTTTTTAAAATGTTTTCTGCCAAAGTCTCACCTTAAATAATCTGCCAGAGTCTCACTTTAAATAATCTGCCAGAGTCTCACTTTAAATCATCTGCCAGAGTCTCACTTTAAATCATCTGCCAGAGTGTCACTTTAAATCATCTGCCAGTCTCACTTTAAATCATCTGCCAGAGTGTCACTTTAAATAATCTGCCAGTCTCACTTTAAATAATCTGCCAGTCTCACGTTAAACCATCTGCCAGAGTCTCACTTTAAATCATCTGCCAGAGTCTCACCTTAAATCATCAGCCAGTCTCACTTTAAATAATCTGCCAGAGTCTCACTTTAAATAATCTGCCAGACTCTCACTTTAAATAATCTGCCAGAGTCTCAATTTAAATAATCTGCCAGTCTCACTTTTAATCATCTACCAGAGTCTCACCTTAAATGATCATACTTGTGCTTTAAAAAAGGAATTTAGGAAGGCTGGAAGCAAATGGAAGACCTGACAACTTCAAGTATTCTATGAGATAATGAAGGATTTGATGAGAAATTACAAAATTGAGGTTAAGGATGCAAGAGCGAACTACTTCTCTACCCTGATCTCTGAGAAAATTCTGTTTAAGACAATTGTGTGTGTTGTTCTTGGATGTGGTCCCTACTAGACTACTAAAATATGTTATGCATACTGTTACATTATGTCTATTGTAAATAGCTCTCTGGCTCCTTTCCAGCCTATTTGAAACTGCTCTGGTTCAACCTCTCCTTAAAAAGCCCAATCTAGACCCTTACTCACTGAGTAATTATAGTCTTATCTCTAAACTTCATTTGTATCCAAGATTTTAGAAAACGTTGTTTTTAAGCAATTGGTGGCTCATTTGAGTATGTACAACTTATTCGAACAATTCCAGTTGGCTCCCGCTCACTTCACAGCATGGAAACTTCTTTATTGAAAGTTAGTAATGACCTTCTGTTGACTACCGATTCCCGTGAATGATCTATCGTAGTTATTTTGGAACTCAGTTTGATAACATTCTTGTCCACCGGCGGGAGAGGTGGGTGGGAATCTCCGGCGTTGCCCTCGATTGGTTCAGGTCATATTTGAGTTGCAGACGTTTCTCGGTGAGCATGGGTGGTTCAGATCAAGCTAGCCTGGCTACCCTACACAAGTGTCTAGCTGACATTGAATGTTGGATGTCTGACAACCTTCTCCAGCTCAATGATAAGAAATCCAAGTATTTTTGATTTATCCCCCATCTTGATAGAACCCAGATTGAAAATAGCCTTGGTCCTATATCCACCAATGTAACGCTGCCTGACAGAAACCTTGGTCCTATATCCACCAATGTAAAGCTGCCTGACAGAACCCTTGGTCCTATATCCACCAATGTAAAGCTGCCTGACAGAACCCTTGGTCCTATATCCACCAATGTAAAGCTGCCTGACAGAACCCTTGGTTCTTTGAACCTGATCTGAACTTCAAATCAAATCAAATGTATTTCTCACATACACATGGTTAGCAGATGTTAATGCAAGTGTAGCGAAATGCTTGTGCTTCTAGTTCCGACCATGCAGTAATATCTAACAAGTAATATAACCTAACAATTCCACAACAACTACCTTATACACACAAGTGTAAAGGAATGAATACGAATATGTACATAAAAATATATAAATGAGTGATGGCCGAACGGCATTGGCAAGATGCAGTAGATGGTATAGAATACAGTATATACATATGAGATGAGTAATGTAGGGTATGTAAACATTATATAAAGTGGCTAGTGATAAATTGATTACATCAATTGTTACATTATTAAAGTGGCTGGAGTTGAGTGAGTATGTTGGCAGCAGCCACTCAATGTTAGTGATGGCTGTTTAACAGTCTGATGGCCTTGAGATAGAAGCTGTTTTTCAGTCTCTCGGTCCCTGCTTTGATGCACCTGTATTGACCTCGCCTTCTGGATGATAGCGGGGTGAACAGGCAGTGGCTTGGGTGGTTGTTTCCTTGATGATCTTTATGGCCTTCCTGTGACATCGGGTGGTGTAGGAGTCCTGGAGGGCAGGTAGTTTGCACCCGGTGATGCGTTGTGCAGACCTCACTAGCCTCTGGAGAGCCTTCCGGTTATGGGCGGAGCAGCTGCTGTACCAGGCGGTGATACAGCCCGACAGGATGCTCTCGATTGTGCATCTGTAAAAGTTTGTGAGTGTTTTTGGTGACAAGCCGAATTTCTTCAGCCTCCTGAGGTTGAAGAGGCGCTGCTGCACCTTCATCACCACGCTGTGCGTGTGGTTGGACCATTTCAGTTTGTCTGTGATGTGTACGCCGAGGAACTTAAAACTCTCCACCCTCACCACTACTGTCCCGTCAATGTAGATAGGGGGCTGCCCCCTCTGCTGTTTCCTGAAGTCCACGATCATCTCCTTTGTTTTGTTGACATTGAGTGTGAGGTTATTTTCATGACACCACACTCCGAGGGCCCTCACCTCCTCCCTGTAGGCCGTCTCGTTGTTGTTGGTAATCAAGCCTACCACTGTACTGTCGTCTGCAAACTTGATGATTGAGTTGGAGGCGTGCATGGCCACGCAGTCGTGGGTGAACCGGGAGATCAGGAGAGGGCTGAGAACGCACCCTTGTGGGGACCCAGTGTTGAGGATCAGCGGGGTGGAGAAGTTGTTACCTACCCTCACCACCTGGGGGCGGCCCGTCAGGAAGTCCAGGACCCAGCTGCACAGGGCGGGGTCGAGACCCAGGATCTCGAGCTTAGGGGCGAGTTTGGAGGGTACTATGGTGTTAAATGCTGAGCTGTAATCGATGAACAGCATTCTCACATAGCTATTCCTCTTGTCCACATGGGTTAGGGCAGTTTGCAGTGTGATGGCGATTGCATCGTCTGTGGACCTATTGGGGCTGTAAGCGAATTGGAGTGGGTCTAGGGTGTCAGGTAGGGTGGAGGTGATATGGTCCTTGACTAGTCTCTCAAAGCACTTCATGATAACGGAAGTGAGTGCTACAGAATGGTAGTCATTTAGCTCAGTTACCTTAGCTTTCTTGGGAACAGGAACAATGGTGGCCCTCTTGAAGCATGTGGGACAGCAGACTGGGATAAGGATTGATTGAATATGTCTGTAAACACACCAGCCAGCTGGTCTGCACATGCTCTGAGGACGCGGCCGGGGATGCCGTCTGGGCCTGCAGCCTTGCGAGGGTTAACACGTTTAAATGCTTTACTCACGTTGGCTACAGTGAAGGAGAGCCTGCAGGTTTTGGTAGCGGGCCGTGTCAGTGGCACTGTATTGTCCTCAAAGCGAGCAAAAAAGTTGTTTAGTCTGTCTGGGAGCAAGGCATCGTGATCCGCGACGGGGCTGTTTTTTTTTTTGTAGTCCGTGATTGACTGTAGACCCTGCCACATACCTCTCGTGTCTGAGCCGTTGAATTGCGACTCCACTTTGTCTCTGTGCTGACGCTTAGCTTGTTTGATTGCCTTGCGGAGGGAATAGCTACACTGTTTGTATTCGGTCATGTTTCCGGTCACCTTGCCCTGACTAAAAGCAGTGGTTCGCGCATTCAGTTTTGCCCGAATGCTGCCATAAATCCACGGTTTCTGGTTGGGAAATGTTTTAATAGACACTGTGGGTACAACATCACCGATGCACTTGTTAATAAACTCGCACACCGAATCAGCGTATTCGTCAATGTTGTTGTTCGCCGCAATGCGGAACATATTCCAGTCCATGTGATCGAAGCAATCTTGAAGCGTGGAATCCGATTGGTCGGACCAGCGTTGAAAAGACCTGAGCGTGGGTGCTTCCTGTTTTAGTTTCTGTAGTTTCTGTCTATAGGCTGGGAGCAACAAAATGGAGTCGTGGTCAGCTTTTCCGAAGGGAGGGCGGGGGAGGGCCTTACATGCGTCGCGGAAGTTAGAATAACGGTGGGCTAGGGTTTTGCCAGCCTTGGTAGCACAATCGATATGCTGATAGAATTTGGGGAGCCTTGTTTTCAGATTAGCCTTGTTAAAATCCCCGGCTACAATAAATGCAGCCTCAGGATATGTGGTTTCCAGTTTACATAGAGTCCAATGAAGTTCTTTCAGGGCCGTCGATCTGTCTGCTTGGGGGGAATATACACGACTGTGATTATGATCGAAGAGAATTCTCTTGGTAGATAATGCGGTCGGCATTTGATTGTGAGGAAGTCAGGTGAACAAAAGGACTTGAGTTCCTGTATGTTGTTATGATCACACCACGTCTCGTTAATCATAAGGCATACACCCCCGCCCTTCTTCTTACCAGAGAGATGCTTGTTTCTGTCGGCGCGATGCGTGAAGAAACCAGGTGGCTGTACCGACTCAGACAGCGTGTCTCGAGTGAGCCATGTTTCCGTGAAACAAAGAACGTTACAGTCTCGGATGTCTCTCTGGAATGCTACCCTTTGAGCTACATGTTGTCCCGTGTGGCTCAGTTGGTAGGGCATTATCCTTGGGTTGTGGGTTTGAGTCCCATGGGTGACCAGTATGAAAATGTATACACTCACTACTGTAATTCGCTATGGATAAGATTGTTGACGTAAATGCAATGTCAAGAAGGTTGTCCAGTCCTGCTTTTATCATTTAAGAAATATAGCTAAAGTCAAGTCATTTGTTTCAGTCACTGATCTGGAGAAAGTTATACATGCTTTCATTTCCTCACGTCTACAGTATATTACTGTAACTCCTTGTATAGGCCTATCTGTCTCAGTCAGAAGTCACTCCATTGTCTACAGTTCGTATAAAATGCTACAGCTCGGCTCTTAACCCAATGAGTCCCACCGCGATGCCGGCGAGATTTGCATTTCTAACCCCTTTAAAACACTGTGTTTGAGCTACAGACTTCTTGTTGTACCATTGGATTAGTCTATTTCTTCTGCATTCGTCGGTACAAACCATTAGTCTGTGTGATTAAAGGGGACTGAGCTAAAGCGGTGTTTGTGAGACAATGACAGATTCCGAAGGGGCCCGGGCCGGGTCTTTTTACAAAAACTTATGGAGAGTGCAAATGGTTTGAGCTACAACTATTAAAAGCTTTCTATAAAAAGCTGAGACTCTCACAAACACATACATGTAACATGTTCTATGACGCTCACAAGCTACACAAGTGCCATTAGAAGGTAAGGGGTTCTTCTACATAGAAGATCACAGGTAACCCCAGGACATAGTATTGTAACAACTCACATAGAAACCTGGACGTGTAGACGTAACATAGTAAACTTAGATCTGGGACCCTCCAATTAGTATGTTACATTTTGTATGGTATATATTCATTTGTGGATGTCCATCATCCGTTGAGTATGATATGTTACGAATTACAATTCATATGTGTCACGGCCGTCAAAAGGATTGGACCAAGGCGCAGCGTGGTATGCGTACATTCTTCTTTAATATAAGAATGAACACTGAAAAAAACGAACAAAATGAACCGTGAAGCTATACAAATGAGTGCTGACAGGCAACTACACATAGACAAGAACCCACGAACACAAAAGGGAAAATGGCTACCTAAATATGATCCCCAATCAGAGACAACGATAAACAGAGAGGAGGCCCCGGACTGGGGACCGTCGCCGGAGGCCCCGGACTGGGGATCGTCGCCGGAGGCCCCGGACTGGGGATCGTCGCCGGAAGCCCCGGACTGGGGATCGTCGCCGGAGGCTCCGGACTGGGGATCGTCGCCGGAGGCTCCGGACTGGGGATCGCCGCTGGAGGCTCCGGACTGTGGCCCGTCGTTGGAGGTTCCGAACTGTAGCCCGTCATAGGAGGTTCCAGACTGTGAAACGTCGCTGGAAGCTCTGGACTGGGTACTGTCGCTGGAAGCTCTGGACTGGGTACTGTCGCCGGAAACTCTGGACTGGGTACTGTCGCCGAAAGCTCTGGACTATGGAAGCGCACTGGACATACTGGACTGTGGAGGCGCACTGGAGGTCTGATGCGTGGTGCTGGCACTGATCGTACCGGGCTGGGGACACGCACCTCAGGGCGAGTGCGGAGAGGAGGCACATGACGTACGACTGTGGAGGCGCACTGGAGGTCTTATGCGTGGTGCCGGAACTGGTGGTACCGGGCTGGGGACACGCACCTCAGGGCGAGTGCGGAGAGGAGGCACATGACGTACTGGACTGTGGAGGCGCACTGGAGGTCTTATGCCTGGTGCCGGAACTGGTGGTACCGGGCTGGGGACACACACCTCAGGGCGAGTGCGGAGAGGAGGCACAGGACGTACTGGACTGTGGAGGCGCACTGGAGATCTAGAGCGTATAGCTGGCACAATGCGTCCTGGCTGGATGCTCACTTGAGCCCTGCAAGTGCGAAGAGCTGGAATAGAGCGCACCGGGCTATGAATGCAAACTGGAGACACCGTGCGCATCACTGTGTAACACTGACCAGTCACACGCTCCCCAGCACGCCCGCTCTGCAGCGCTCTCCATGCTAGCACCTCTCTCCGGAATCTTGCGTCGAACTCCTCATCCGACTCCCTGACTGGCTCTATGTGCCCCCCCAAAAAAACGTATTGGGGTTTCTGTGGCCTACCTCGTTAGTATTTCTCCTCGTAATATCGCCTTTCCGCTTTTGCTGCCTCTATTTCCTCCTTCGGAAGGTGATACTCCCCAGCCTGTGTCCAGGGTCCTGCTCCGTCCAAAATCTCCTCCCAGGTCCATTCCTCCTTAACACGCTGCTTGGTCCTTTTATGGTGGGTTCTTCTGTCAAGGCCGTCAAAAGGATTGGACCAAGGCGCAGCGTGGTATGCGTACATTCTTCTTTATTATAAGAATGAACACAGAACAAAACTAACAAAATAACAAAACGAACCGTGAAGCTATACAAATGAGTGCTGACAGGCAACTACACATAGACAAGAACCCACAAACACAAAAGGGAAAATGGCTACCTAAATATGATCCCCAATCAGAGACAACGATAAACAGCTGCCTCTGATTGGGAACCATATCAGGCCACCATAGACATATAAATCACCTAGACCTACAACAACCCTTGACATACAAAAACCCTAGACAATACAAAACTAACGTACCCACCCTAGTCACACCCTGATCTAACCAAAATGTAAAGAAAACAGAGATAACTCAGGTCAGGGCGTGACAATATGATATGTTACAAATTGTAATTTGTACAATATGCTATGAATTTTCTAAATGTAAGATATGTTACGAATTCCAAATGGTTGTGGCTAACGTTAGCTAGATGGGTAATGTTAGCTAGGTTAGGCGTTCGGGTTAGGGGTTAAGGTTTGGAGTTAGGTTAAAGGGTTAAGGTTAGTGTTAGGGGAAGCATGAGCTAACATAGTAAGTAGTTGCAAAGTAGCTAAAAGTTAGTAAGTAGTTGCAAAGTTGCTAATTAGCTAAAGTTGTCCATGATGGGATTCGAACATGCTACCTTTGGGTTGCTAGACATTCAGTCACATAGCAACCTGGACAGGGGAAGACTTAACATAGTAAATTTAAATCCGGGACACTCCAATTAGTATAATATGTTACGTTTCGTATGGTATGTATTAATTTGTGGATGTCCATCATCCATTTCGTATGATATGTTACAAATTGCAATTTGTATAATATGTTACTAATTACAATTCGAACAATATGTTACGAATTTGCAAAACATATGATATGTTACGAATTCCAATTTTTTGTGGCCCCGGTACCGCACGGCAAGCGGTACCGGAGCGTCAATTCTAGGTCCAAGACGTTTCTAAACAGCTTCTACCCCCAAAGCCATAAGACTCCTGAACATCTAGTGAAATGGCTACCCAGACCATTTGCAGTACCCCCCCCCCCCCCCCCCCCCTCTGTACACCACTGCTACTCTCTGTTGTTATCTATGCATAGTCACTTTAATAACTCTACCTACATACTACCTAAACTAACCAGTGCCACTGCACATTGACTTTGTATCGGTACCCCCTGTATATAGTCTCCCTATAGTTATTTTACTGCTGCTCTTTAATTACCTGTTACTTTTATCTCTTATTCTTATTGTATTTTTATAAAACTGCATTGTTGGTTAGGGGCTCATAAGTAAACATTTCACTGTAAGGTTGTATTCGGCGCATGTGACTAATAAAATTTGATTTGATTTCATGTTAGCTAGGTGGCTAACGTTTGCTAGGCTATGAGTTAGGGTTAGGGATTGAGGTTAGGGCTAGGGTTAGGAGTTAAATTAAAGGGTAAAGGTCAGAATTAGGGGAAGGATTAGCTAACATGCTAAGTAGTTGCAAAGTAGCTAAAAAGTTATAAGTAATGTTAGTTGCAATATGCAAATTATCTAAAATGCTAAAGTTGTCCATGATGAGGTTGGAACGTCCAACCTTTGGGTTACTAGACATTTGTTTTATATGGCCATCCTCCTGAAAACCTACTTTTATAAAACAGTTTTTAATGTATGATTTTATATTGCTATTTTGTTTTCCTTCTCCATTTTTCTGTCTGTATCTTTGTAGAACTGTATTTGTTTTTATTTTGCACTTGATGTGAAGCACTTTGTTAACTTGTTATTTTAAAAGCACTCAATAAATAGGTATTATTATTATTATTCCCTTTTATCCACCTGACTAGAGATTCAGCCTTATAAACCATAGCCTATACAACCCACTGAGGAACCATTGTTAATCATGCTATTTTTCTGTGCTTAATTTATCATCATCTTTATTAGCATAATCATCATCATTATCATCATCATTATCATTACCAACCCTGAACCTTTCCAAACTTTCTGACATGACATTATTGTCTTACCCCGTTTGCGGCGGCCATCTGCACAATAATCTCGGTGGCGGCTCGGCTGAAGTAGCGTCCGTCGCTGCCCACCACCATGGTACATCCCTGGCGGTCCCTCAGGTCGATGGACGACAGTAAGCTCTGGATGTAGTTCTGCAGGTAGTTCTTCTTGCCCTCGAACACCTCCGTCTTCCGCCGCAGCCCGTTGGTACCAGGCCGCTGGTCATCGAACGGGCTCGTTTGGACCGTTACCACGGGAATGGGGTTCGTCTCCATCCTCCTCACAAGAACACACTGGGAGGGACGCTTCAGCTGGCTATACCGGGGACGCCTCTGTCTGTCACAGAAATTGCAGGTCAGATGCTGGATAGAGGTGGAGAGCCAAACATATGCTGTAGAGACGGACCGTGTTAGAGAAGTGATGTGAGGTCCAGTGATGTCTAGTCCTCCAGAAGTAGGCCCAGCAATTGCGAGGGGAAAAGTGCGCTGACGCAATGACAGCACTCCAGCGCTTTCCTGAGGGATGGCTATTATGCTGATAGGCTAACTTCCCGTCAACAAATTCCTTGTCTTGTCAGCTCGGTTTTTAGATAGGCTAGTTATACTGTACTTTTAACACATGCCTACAGTAAATTTACAGCGAGAGCTTCGGATTTTAAAGTTCAAGTAGGCTACTGTAATGTTAAACCAAGTGTTCTTTTCCGCCTGGCAACTCCCTCTTTTCCAAATAAGTCCGACTTTCCACAAGGACAAGCGCCTGCCAAAATCAAGGAGGGCCAAAAGCCCCTACAATCAGCTGTGCCTCTGGCCAAAAATAGCCGAGTGGAGTGATGGGAGAATTGTGTCGGGTCGGGGCTGTAACCTGACGCTACTTCTGTCCACGACACTTGTCGGTTCGAGTCAAAGCACTAAGCACTGTCAGTGTGCGAGCATAAGCGGTTACCGACCGATCAATGACAATTAACTTTACATATGCGTAAAAGTGATGAGGCAGGACCTGAGGGCGAACTGTTGGATATTGGCATGGCCAAGCAGAACTCTCCTCTGTAGACAATAGGCAATATAGCTCATGGTAAAGTAAAACACCCTAGTTGGTTTTATTATGATACTTTAAACTAATGGACTAGATAAGATGAAATCCACCCCCTTTCCAAAATAACTAAACTGGGAAAAAAGGAGTGCGTCTTATTCAATGGCACTTCTCTCTCTCTGTGTATGTATAAGAGAGAGACATTGCTTTGGCAATGTAAACATATGTTTCACATGCCAATAAAGCCCCTTGAATTGAAATTAATTGAGGGAGAAAGAAAGAGAGACATTATGTGCAGTGTTGCCAACTAATTTTCAGGGTAAGTTGCTAGAGGCAGGTTGATTTGTTGCTAAAAGTGGCTAAATGACGTTGTGATGTCATTGCGGGATAACGTAAAACTGTGTCATTACGTAGAATTCACAATAACGTTACTCAAATTGACTGGCCGGCTCGGCAAAAAAATATGATTTGACATTTGTTCAGGTACAGACTCCCACTCTTTTCTATACTTCTGACTGTTCAATTTTGATTGAGACATGTTGATTGATGTTGTAAGTTCTGTTCAAGATCAAACATTCGTGACTAACTATATTCATTGGGTTTGGCTCGTCGAACCCGTACTACTGCTGCTGCAGTCAGCCAAAAATGATTTGCTGAAATTGCTGCTGGCCTGCTGCTGCCTGTGCACGAGCTGAGCGCATGCTGGAGACGTCACTCACAATGCACTTTTGCAGCCAGGCACTTGTGTTGTGACTGAGTGTGTGACAGAGAACATCTTTTTGTGTCATTTAGAGGGAACATGCGTGCATTTTAGCATTTTGAGTCACCTTTCAAAAGTTGCTAAAAGTTCCATAAAAAAAAAAAAAAGTGTTTGTTGCTAGGTGCTTTTTGAAAAAAAGTTGCCAGGGTAATCTGAAAAGTTGCGAAATCTAGCAACAAAATTGCTAAATTGGCACCACTGATTATGTGCTGGTTCACTGATGTATAACTTGGTGGACAGCGCAACCATGAGCGAAATAAACTATTGAAAACCGTGCATTGCTAAATGTAAAAAGGCCTAGCGGTCCCATAAGCCTAAAAGTAATTGTATGTATTTGGAATGCATTTATTTCATGCAATAACGTGAAATAAACGATACAAAATATGCAAACACAAAATAGCCTAGCTACAGGTAGGAAACTTTTTCTATGCAATACTGCCACACGGTGGCAGCATTGCATATTGAACTGGCCTATGGCTAGATGCAGATCCAATTTATTTTAATAGGTATTTTTATATGTATTTAACAACAATTAAATTAAATATAGCAAAAAGTGTATAAAGTGTCCCTAACTAAATAGGGAACGAAATTCACACTGACTGACCGGTTTTAGTGAAAAACAAGAGTTCTGTTTCGCTAATTACAGCAAGGACTAACAAAATTGATAACAATAAATATAGCATTATAATAATTCACAATGACAAGAGTTTATTGTTGAGTTTATTTTTACAGGGACAGTGCACATTAATCAACGTTTCAGTAAAAGTGCCGGTTTTAGCCAGCCGGCTAATTTTCCACTGCAGTCCCTAAGATATTAAGTAATTAATATATGTTGCTGTTCAGAGGCCTATTTAGCTTATTTGCTAAGTAAGTCTGCTTGGAAATCTTTAGGTGCAATTATTTCCTCAGGCTATTTTGTTCTAATATAATAAATATTTCGCAGTTAATTTTAAGGTGTAAATACATGTGTTGAAGGAAATAAGTAATCAAAGACAGCAAAAAAAATCTCACGGTATGGTCAAACATATTTATTGTTTCATTTCAATGTCGAAACATTCGGAAAATCACAATACAATGTAGGCCGATTTTCTTTACAATTGGCAAAAGTGTTTCCACTTTTATTTCCATTTTCACATTGACACCATATTTTAACAAATATATTATCAGCCTTCTTATTTACATTAACTTCTTTTGACTTATTCAACATGGAATGAACACAAATAACATGCAGTTTAAATCATTTCTCTGAGAAATGCGTAAACGTGCCTCCATTAGGCCTATATAATTGTATCACTTAGACACAGATATTTATTTGGTTATAGCTACTACAAACAAACACTTTAACAACGAGGATAATACATTTGAATACTCTCTGTTATTAAAGGAGGTGCGCTCAACATTGCACTTGGGCAGAATGGAGTCCTGGGAGTTGGACGCAGGCTCGGAACGAAACAACTAGCGGGGCCCGTGAGGAGATTACCATATTCAATAGAACAATGAGGGTTGGAGTTCTGTGGATTTGTGTTCTGTGGTATAGAAGGAGAGGTTTTACTCATAATGCTTTCAATACTAAATGAACACTTTGTCTGGGTATCGCGCGCAGGCTTCTGTTCTGCAGGTGTTGCTGCGTAAAGTTGCATTCTGAAGTCTCTGGTGGCAACAACCTTACCGCTGCTGCTTATACTCGGGTACGGTAAGTAGGAGGAAGGTGGCATCACGATCCCGTCATGAACGGGCATATACGGGAGAGGGGCAGCCGGTGCGCTCACTTGGCCTTGAACGCAGTAAGGTCGCACGTAAGGCCGGTAACAGCTGAAGTTTGGGTAAAATATGAGTCCATCTTTCACACACTCCGGCTGGTTTCTCTTAAACCTCTTCCTGCGCCGGAGAAAGCTGCCGTTGTCAAACATGTCCTCAGATGCAGGGTCCAGAGACCAGTAGTTGCCTTTGCCTGGGTTTCCAGGCTCCCTCGGAATCTTTATAAAGCAGTCGTTGAGTGACAGGTTGTGCCTGATGGAGTTCTGCCACGCCGGAAACTTCTCGCGGTAGTAGTGGAACTTGCTGCTAATGAAGTCGCAGATGCCACTCAGTGTCAGTTTCTTCAGAGGACTCTGTAGGATCGCCATGGTGATGAGAGCGATGTAGGAATACGGGGGCTTTACAGAACCATTATGTGGTCTCCCCGATGAAGGCGCGTCTGCACAGAAACTGTTCTCGCTCTCCCCGGACGAGTCGAACTCAGAGCAGTCCAGTTCGGCGCTGGACTCGGCGGAGGAGCTAGGTTCGGTGGTGTTCTCGGTCCGATAGAGACGAAGCTGGCCATGGAGAGGCTCGTCATCTCCAACAATGTCTACCTCATTTGCGTCCAGGGGCAAGCCAGTCTGCTGGGACGCTTCATACTCCTTGGAGAGGGTCATGACAGACCACAATGTCCACACACGCGTAAAAGCTCACCTTATCATTAATTCTTAACATACATAAAAGCGCAAACACCGATGCGTAACAGCGCACACAGATATGTCTTCTCCGACTTTCTAGGCCCCTCCTGTGCCTGTGCTCCTGGTCAGCCTGTCTGTGGTGACCATGGGAGTTTGGGGTTTTTATTAGAGCTGGGCTGTTACCCCCCCAGCTCAGTCCCATTCCCACTCAGACCTATGACAGTAGCCCCTCGCTGCGGGGTGTTAGATGGACCAAGGAGAAAGCTAATGGGGAGGAGAAACCTTACATGCTAATTGGTCTTGTATGCAGACACCACAAAGTTCATGGAGTGAAGCTTCTGAATTAAGAGTGTTCAATGAAATACAATAATAAAATGTATCGACTATAGTTAGCAAAAAGCATGTATTTTTTTAGGGTATAATCAGGATGGTGCTTTAGCAAGATCTACCATGCTTACGCAGGTCTGTCTATAAAATATCGAGTTCCAGACATGGCACATTATTGGGTCTACAAAAAATTGCTATTATCTCGAGTAGGCCTAGTGTTGGCTATGTAAAGTAGCCTACACTTGAGGCAAATGCATTGTGGTCAACTTTATAACCTTAATTGGTATGCAGTATGGTCAACCTTTATTCACAGGGTTTACTTTGAACCGTGGCACATTTCCGGTTCAATTAGGCCTACTAAAAGCAGCACAGTAGCTCGACTGGAAGCGGGGATGCAATGGGAAATTTGAACACCACACCTAACCCCTGATAAGAAACGAAGCGTTTTACCCCCCAGACCCCCGTGGTTTCGTTTAGTTTGCCACCTTGGGATGCCCGCAGGTGATGTGGCCATGAAAATGGCCGTGGGACGGCTCCCCGTGGCCGGGAGAGAAAAGCAGCTGTAGAGGCATCTTAACGAGCAAATCAGCATTAGAATCGGGTAGAACACGGCGCAGCTGTGGCCTACGGGACATGGCTGGGGTTTATGGTCGGAGTGAATGGCCACAGCCATCCTCAAAGCAAACCCCGGGCCTGTGCGAGAATATGTGTTAAAACCGTCTTCGGAAACCCATCTCAATTGCAAATGCAAAGTTGGGAATACCCGACCTATTTCTTCACCTGTGTGTGTGCGGGTCCACAGGACGTGAGGAAATCGAACGATGCACAGCCTACAAACTACCTGTAAACGCGCTAATATCGGTAATTAAGCCTAAAATAAACACAACCAACTTAAACCATCCAACAACAAATTAGACGCACATGTAGATGTATACCAGACAATGAGTTAGAAAATTTAATTTAAAATCTAAAGTTTAACAGTTTATATCTAAGGTCAATTTAAAACGTACACTATAAGCTAAAATGTATATTTGACTTAAGACAAAAGCATCCGATTTGATAGGGCCAATATCCGTTTAAAATCGTTTTAGTTTCTATACATGAACCCCTACCCCCAAACGTCACTACTATTGCAAATTCCTTGACCAAGAATTGTCTGCATACTTCTTGGCGATTCAGAAAATGAATGGGGACCCTATGCAACTCTGTCACTTCAAAACAATAAAACCAAGGCGTTAGTTAATATGCTTGAAGCATTTTAAGCACGTTGTGGAATATTGCATTGGATTTACGCACCTTCAGACAAGACCCCTCGAGTTTCAATGTTTATATCAATTCGTAGTTCACAATTATTGAACAAGCGAATTACAAGAAAATGCCAGGCAATACTTTTTGTAATAATTGCGAAATATAAACATAAAATATTGTAAACTCAAAACTTTAAATCAGATTACTTAATAATGTTTCTTTATTTCAATAATTGAAACACCCCATGTAGTAGTCAAGCATGTGGACATTTACAGACAGCCTAATTTTGTGGTGCACCAGTTTTGAGATGTGATAAAAGCCTTAGCCTGTCCAAAACCTTAACTTCACCAACAACTTACAGATTTTAAACACAGCAAAACTATTGATGAATACACTCATGCTTTCAATGAATAGGTTATGGGTGTTAGGAGTTTCCAAAGTTAAACATAATTTACAAAGAAAATGATAGTAAGAACACTATTTACTTCTCTATTTTCCAATTGTCTTTTTATCTTGATTGAGTGGAGAGTGTATGACTGGGTAATGGTGTTGATGATGGATTGAGTACACTCAAACACTAATCTAAGGTTTCCTCGTAGCATTTGCCTCATCAGCAAGTGACCCGACTACACACTGTGTATAGCCTGACTGTACTGTTGTCAATTAGATGCTTGCGCTGTGGAGGTTTGGCCTGTAATCATGGTTAATAGTAAATAGCATAACGTTTTGAGGTACTCCTGGACTGAAACACTCCACAGTGATGAGGATTCCTGCAGGTACAGAAGGTGTTTCATTGTGTGGTGTATCAGAAATAAACAGTAATAGTTCACTGTGAGGAGAGAGGGGTGGGGTTCTTGTTTAGTTCCTGTCCCCCACATTCAGCACCGTTAAGATGAACTGTTCCTGTAGGATCTCTCTGTCCAGGTTTCTCCCTGTAGAGGTGAGGGGGGATACAAAGGATAACTTGGTCAGGCTTTATTGAGTAAAGCATTGAATGCATTAACACACACACGCACACAGCTGACCTATGAAGACGAGGCGGTTGACCCTAGGCTCCTCCCCCCACACCTGTGGGGTCTCATCCAGCTCGTAGAGTTCATGGACCCCCTGCAACATCACCTGGTTGGCTTTACCTGCGATGGACACGATCCCCTAGGATAGCCAACACACACACACACACAATCATTCTGACTGAGACATACCTAAAGTGTCCAGAAATCAATACACACAAAGGACTGAATCCTAACCTGAAATCTGCTGCCATATTAAATGTTTGTCCAATAACATCTCCCATTTACATCAATGAATGCATGCAAGGCGTACTGCAAATAAATGTACACTGTATTACCACAGGGATGCCTATTGAAAACCACTGACTGAGGATGAACTACGTGTTTCACCTTCAAGCGAATGACCTTCATGGGAAGTCCGGCTTGGTTCTTGAATGCTTTCTCCCACAGAAGATCCTGGAAAGAAGCAATCTTTTGTAAAACGGAATGTTTCTGATGTGAATAACCAGCTTTAAAAACAATGAAAGAGATGTGTCTCCATCTTCTGATGAACCAGTGATTTTAGGTGGCACGTCAAACTCATGTTGGCAGAAAATAAACGTCCATTGTAATGAACATACTGAATAACTGTGTTAATGTGTATGCTAACCTGGATGAAGACATTCAAAACGTCCTCTGAGAGACTCCCAGCTACTTCAAATGTCACTGTCAGAATACTCTGGAGGAAGAACCCGTACAGCACAGGGTTAATAATATTGTTGCATTTTTTGAAGCGTAAAAGCACGTAAACTAGCTTTTGTGCTTGAAATGATTGCTCTGAAACAGACTATTTTATGATTGAAATCAAACTTCTTTGAAAAATAAAATCTTTGCATGCATATTGCTAAATAAAATAAAAATCCTTTGATTAATATCAATATAAACTGCTTAAGGAAAGTGCATCATAGCTAAATGGAACCAGCATATTTTTAACTATTCAACCCAATGCCATTGTCACACCACATTTTAAGTGTGCTGATGACTGTCAATGAACGCGTCAAAAAGCTCAACTCCATCGAACACCGTAAACCAGCTGACACCCTTCTTTACCCCCCCACCCTCCCTCCCTCCACTGTATACTTCCTTACAGCATAACAAGAGCCCTTTGCAGACATTTAGGGCATTGTGTGGAAGTGTTAAGGTTACACACTTCCTTTTTTATTTGGTATAACAACAGAAAACAGCACTCTTATTAGCATGAAAAGAGCAACTTGGGGGAGGGGGGGGGTTGACCTATGGGGGAAGAAGGGGGGTAACAAGGGCGGTTCAGCTTCATGCGGGAAAGGAGACATGGCAAAAACAGATTACAATGCAGCCATTAACCCCCCCGTGAGGTGCAAACAACATGACTGAAGAGTGAAGACCAATGCCAAACCAAGCCGGTCTCATTCTACCCATGAGCAACCAACCCCAGTGTTTCCCCTAGTGATCCCCTTTTGGGTCACAGACTAAAAATGTATCCTGGTTTACCAATGGGCCCACGAGTGGCGCAGTGGTCTGAGGCACTGCATCTCAGTGCAAGAGGCACCACTACAGTCCCTGGTTCGAATCAAGGCTGTATCACATCCGGCCGTGATTGGGAGTCCCATAGGGCGGCGCACAATTGGCCCAGCGTTGTCCCGGTTTGGCCGGGGTAGGCGGTTATTGTAAATAAGAATTTGTTCTTAACCGACTTTCCTAGTTAAATAAAAAAGCCAACTTCAAAAGATTTAAATGGGCCTCAGCACAAAAACAGTAGAGCAGGGTAGGGACTTTTCACTAGTGTGTCGTCCCCTGAAGGCATTAGGGACCACACTCTGCCCCAGGAATGTCTCCCTGGCTCACTACATACACAGCAAGCCTGGGGCCTGGAGTCGATTCCATTATAATATAGGGAGTGAACAGAAATTCAATAAATAAATAGAAAAATCACCCATTATTTTCTACTTTTCACCTCCTGAATTGAAATATAATTGACCCCAACCCTGTGGTTGTTGATTACACAACGATTGCTCATTCCTTTTCTATAAAACGCCTGATTGTGGGCAGTCGATGAAAAAAACGAGACCAAAAACATATTGTTCAAGATATGGATAGAGCAGACATAATCAAAGCTCAATATTACTTTCAGGAATCAGCGATGACACTCATTACATCCTTACCTTATCCAGATGTGGTCTTGTTGTTTTCACAAGCTGTAGCTTTTCTATCAAGCTGTGAGATAAAGAACAACAGGTTTGAAGTGTTTCTGTAGTATCTTTGTTTACATGACAACTAACCATGCAGACACATGGCTTATTCTACAATCTGGAAGCATCTACCTGTGAAATTAATATGGTATTCCTAGAGTTTGTCAACCATTCTGTGGTTTTATATGTCTACGTGAAGAAAGGTATTTTCCGATGTCAAGGCGTACAGCAATGAAAAGTTGTAGTGTCCACACTTACAAAATAGGTTGTATACATTATTGGTTTGTGTGTATGTGTGTTGGGGCATTTTAAGAGAGAGGAGATCGGCTGTAGACCCTGAAAACCCACACCCCCAGATCCCATCCCGTTGTTCCTCCACCTAGCCCCCTTGACCCCTCAAGGAGAACAAACGATGTCGAGCAGCTTTAGCCCTCTCTGCTGCTAGTGCCACACGTGGACCGGTGGGGGGTCGCTTCAAACAGCCAGCGTATGCTCGGGGGGGGGTCAGGGAGGGGAGGAAGGCAGAGGAAAGGGGCTATCTGTGTACTTAGATGACTCTCCTCAGGGACCATCACACACACACACACACACACACACACACACACACACACACACACACACACACACACACACACACACACACACACACACACACACAGAGAGAGCTCTAATCCTCTGCAGCTGGATGGGAGAAGAGAAAACACCAGTGACTGCATTCATGTGAAGAGAGGTTTACCACCAATGACTCCATTCATGTGTTGGAGGTTTTACTGTTGTTTTACTGTGGTAACAATGAGGAACCCCCCATGATCCTACAATTCACCAACCCCTCTATAGCCTGGGCCCTTCATTACAGGGAAACATGGTCAACAACAGCACCTCTGTACAGGCTGCTGCACTGCCATGTTTAGAAGGGTAACAACTATAAATATTCACTGCTCATAACTACTGTCCCCTTAGAAACCTTTTCGGAGTAGAGTGGTTGAGAATGTGGTTGAGCGTGGTTGAGAATGAAGTTGAGAGTGGTTTAGAATGTGGTTGAGAGTGGTTTAGAATGTGGTTGAGCGTGGTTTAGAATGTTGTTGAGCGTGGTTTAGAATGTTGTTGAGCGTGGTTTAGAATGTTGTTGAGCGTGGTTTAGAATGTGGTTGAGCGTGGTTTAGAATGTGGTTGAGCGTGGTTTAGAATGTGGTTGAGCGTGGTTTAGGACGGGGTTGAGCGTGGTTTAGAATGTGGTTGAGCGTGGTTTAGAATGTTGTTGAGCGTGGTTTAGAATGTGGTTGAGAGTGGTTTAGAATGTGGTTGAGCGTGGTTTAGAATGTGGTTGAGAGTGGTTTAGAATGTGGTTGAGCGTGGTTTAGAATGTGGTTGAGAGTGGTTTAGGACGGGGTTGAGCGTGGTTTAGAATGTGGTTGAGCGTGGTTTAGAATGTTGTTGAGCGTGGTTTAGAATGTGGTTGAGAGTGGTTTAGAATGTGGTTGAGCGTGGTTTAGAATGTGGTTGAGAGTGGTTTAGAATGTGGTTGAGCGTGGTTTAGAATGTGGTTGAGCGTGGTTTAGAATGTGGTTGAGCGTGGTTTAGAATGTGGTTGAGCGTGGTTTAGAATGTGGTTGAGCGTGGTTTAGAATGTGGTTGAGCGTGGTTTAGAATGTGGTTGAGCGTGGTTTAGAATGTTGTTGAGCGTGGTTTAGAATGTGGTTGAGAGTGGTTTAGAATGTGGTTGAGCGTGGTTTAGAATGTGGTTGAGAGTGGTTTAGAATGTGGTTGAGAGTGGTTTAGAATGTGGTTGAGCGTGGTTTAGAATGTGGTTGAGCGTGGTTTAGAATGTGGTTGAGCGTGGTTTAGAATGTGGTTGAGCGTGGTTTAGAATGTGGTTGAGCGTGGTTTAGAATGTGGTTGAGCGTGGTTTAGAATGTGGTTGAGCGTGGTTTAGAATGTGGTTGAGCGTGGTTTAGAATGTGGTTGAGCGTGGTTTAGAATGTGGTTGAGCGTGGTTTAGAATGTGGTTGAGCGTGGTTTAGAATGTTGTTGAGCGTGGTTTAGAATGTGGTTGAGAGTGGTTTAGGACGGGGTTGAGAGTGGTTTAGAATGTGGTTGAGAGTGGTTTAGAACGTGGTTGAGAGTGGTTTAGGACGGGGTTGAGAGTGGTTTAGAATGTGGTTGAGAGTGGTTAAGAACGGGGTTGAGAGTGGTTTAGAATGTGGTTGAGAGTGGTTTAGAACGTGGTTGAGAGTGGTTTAGAACGGGGTTGAGAGTGGTTTAGGACGGGGTTGAGAGTGGTTTAGAATGTGGTTGAGAGTGGTTAAGAACGGGGTTGAGAGTGGTTTAGAATGTGGTTGAGCGTGGTTTAGAATGTGGTTGAGAGTGGTTTAGAATGTGGTTGAGAGTGGTTTAGAATGTGGTTGAGCGTGGTTTAGAATGTGGTTGAGCGTGGTTTAGAATGTGGTTGAGCGTGGTTTAGAATGTGGTTGAGCGTGGTTTAGAATGTGGTTGAGCGTGGTTTAGAATGTGGTTGAGCGTGGTTTAGAATGTGGTTGAGCGTGGTTTAGAATGTGGTTGAGCGTGGTTTAGAATGTGGTTGAGCGTGGTTTAGAATGTGGTTGAGCGTGGTTTAGAATGTGGTTGAGCGTGGTTTAGAATGTGGTTGAGCGTGGTTTAGAATGTGGTTGAGCGTGGTTTAGAATGTGGTTGAGCGTGGTTTAGAATGTGGTTGAGAGTGGTTTAGAATGTGGTTGAGCGTGGTTTAGAATGTTGTTGAGCGTGGTTTAGAATGTGGTTGAGCGTGGTTTAGAATGTGGTTGAGCGTGGTTTAGAATGTGGTTGAGCGTGGTTTAGAATGTTGTTGAGCGTGGTTTAGAATGTGGTTGAGCGTGGTTTAGAATGTGGTTGAGCGTGGTTTAGAATGTGGTTGAGCGTGGTTTAGAATGTTGTTGAGCGTGGTTTAGAATGTGGTTGAGAGTGGTTTAGGACGGGGTTGAGAGTGGTTTAGGACGGGGTTGAGAGTGGTTTAGAATGTGGTTGAGAGTGGTTAAGAACGGGGTTGAGAGTGGTTTAGAATGTGGTTGAGCGTGGTTTAGAATGTGGTTGAGAGTGGTTTAGAATGTGGTTGAGAGTGGTTTAGAATGTGGTTGAGCGTGGTTTAGAATGTGGTTGAGCGTGGTTTAGAATGTGGTTGAGAGTGGTTTAGAATGTGGTTGAGAGTGGTTTAGAATGTGGTTGAGAGTGGTTTAGAATGTGGTTGAGAGTGGTTTAGAATGTGGTTGAGAGTGGTTTAGAATGTGGTTGAGAGTGGTTTAGAATGTGGTTGAGAGTGGTTAATAATGGGGTTGAGAGTGGTTAATAATGGGGTTGAGAGTGGTTTAGAATGTGGTTGAGAGTGGTTTAAAACGGGGTTGAGAGTGGTTTAGAATGTGGTTGAGAACAGGGTTGAGAGTGGTTAAGAACGTGGTTGAGAGTGGTTAGGAACGGGGTTGAGAGTGGTTAGGAACGGGGTTGAGAGTGGTTAGGAACGGGGTTGAGAGTGGTTAGGAACGGGGTTGAGAGTGGTTTAGAATGTGGTTTAAAACGAGGTTGAGAGTGGTTTAGAATGTGGTTGAGCGTGGTTTAGAATGTGGTTGAGCGTGGTTTAGAATGTGGTTGAGCGTGGTTTAGAATGTGGTTGAGCGTGGTTTAGAATGTGGTTGAGCGTGGTTTAGAATGTGGTTGAGCGTGGTTTAGAATGTGGTTGAGCGTGGTTTAGAATGTGGTTGAGCGTGGTTTAGAATGTGGTTGAGCGTGGTTTAGAATGTTGTTGAGCGTGGTTTAGAATGTGGTTGAGAGTGGTTTAGAATGTGGTTGAGCGTGGTTTAGAATGTTGTTGAGCGTGGTTTAGAATGTGGTTGAGCGTGGTTTAGAATGTGGTTGAGCGTGGTTTAGAATGTGGTTGAGCATGGTTTAGAATGTTGTTGAGCGTGGTTTAGAATGTGGTTGAGCGTGGTTTAGAATGTGGTTGAGCGTGGTTTAGAATGTGGTTGAGCGTGGTTTAGAATGTTGTTGAGCGTGGTTTAGAATGTGGTTGAGAGTGGTTTAGAATGTGGTTGAGCGTGGTTAAGAACGGGGTTGAGAGTGGTTTAGAATGTGGTTGAGCGTGGTTTAGAATGTGGTTGAGAGTGGTTTAGAATGTGGTTGAGAGTGGTTTAGGACGGGGTTGAGAGTGGTTTAGAATGTGGTTGAGAGTGGTTAAGAACGGGGTTGAGAGTGGTTTAGAATGTGGTTGAGCGTGGTTTAGAATGTGGTTGAGAGTGGTTTAGAATGTGGTTGAGAGTGGTTTAGAATGTGGTTGAGCGTGGTTTAGAATGTGGTTGAGCGTGGTTTAGAATGTGGTTGAGAGTGGTTTAGAATGTGGTTGAGAGTGGTTTAGAATGTGGTTGAGAGTGGTTTAGAATGTGGTTGAGAGTGGTTTAGAATGTGGTTGAGAGTGGTTTAGAATGTGGTTGAGAGTGGTTTAGAATGTGGTTGAGAGTGGTTTAGAATGTGGTTGAGAGTGGTTAATAATGGGGTTGAGAGTGGTTAATAATGGGGTTGAGAGTGGTTTAGAATGTGGTTGAGAGTGGTTTAAAACGGGGTTGAGAGTGGTTAAGAACGTGGTTGAGAGTGGTTAGAACGGGGTTGAGAGTGGTTAGGAACGGGGTTGAGAGTGGTTAGGAACGGGGTTGAGAGTGGTTAGGAACGGGGTTGAGAGTGGTTAGGAACGGGGTTGAGAGTGGTTTAGAATGTGGTTTAAAACGAGGTTGAGAGTGGTTTAGAATGGGGTTGAGAGTGGTTTAGAATGGGGTTGAGAGTGGTTTAGAATGGGGTTGAGAGTGGTTTAGAATGGGGTTGAGAGTGGTTTAGAATGTGGTTGAGAGTGATAAATAATGGGGTTGAGAGTGGTTTAGAAGAGGGGTTTAGAATTGTGTTGAGAGTGATTTAGAATGGGGTTGAGAGTGGTTTAGAATGAGGTTGAGAGTGGTTTAGAATGGGGTTGAGAGTGGTTTAGAAGAGTGATTTAGAATGGTGTTGAGAGTGATTTAGAATGGTGTTGAGAGTGATTTAGAATGGGGTTGAGAGTGGTTTAGAATGAGGTTGAGAGTGGTTTAGAATGGGGTTGAGAGTGATTTAGAATGGGGTTGAGAGTGGTTTAGAATGGGGTTGAGAGTGATTTAGAATGGGGTTGAGAGTGATTTAGAATGGGGTTGAGAGTGATTTAGAATGGGGTTGAGAGTGATTTAGAATGGGGTTGAGAGTGGTTTAGAATGGGGTTGAGAGTGATTTAGAATGAGGTTGAGAGTGGTTTAGAATGGGGTTGAGAGTGGTTTAGAAGAGTGGTTTAGAATGGGGTTGAGAGTGATTTAGAATGGGGTTGAGAGTGATTTAGAATGGGGTTGAGAGTGGTTTAGAATGGGGTTGAGAGTGGTTTAGAATGGGGTTGAGAGTGGTTTAGAATGGGGTTGAGAGTGGTTTAGAATGGGGTTGAGAGTGGTTTAGAAGAGTGGTTTAGAATGGTGTTGAGAGTGATTTAGAATGGGGTTGAGAGTGGTTTAGAATGAGGTTGAGAGTGGTTTAGAATGGGGTTGAGAGTGGTTTAGAAGAGTGGTTTAGAATGGGGTTGAGAGTGATTTAGAATGGGGTTGAGAGTGGTTTAGAAGAGTGATTTAGAATGGGGTTGAGAGTGCTATTGATTCAAAGCCACACTGTACTGAAGACACTTACTTAACTCCATCTTTGTTGTCAAAGGAATGCAGATCTAGAACTTGAGATAGGTCCACCCTAGAGAAACAAGAAAGATAAACAGGTCAACAAGTAAAACATGGCTAATTTCTGGTTTCATTATAACACTGTGGGTCAACTTAAAGGTGCACACTACGCTTGGATTTTAACATGCATATGTAATGAAAGCATCAATGTTGATGTCACAATACCACTGGACTGGATAGGACTCATCTGTTTTGTTATTAACCATTTAAATGGGGCAATCTGCGACTTATACCTCCATTTGTTATTGTTTTAACCGCAGATTTCCCCATTAATATCCAGTCCACAGAGAACCATTGACACATGGAGGACAGGAGTTGTGGGAATGTTGTTCTGGTTAGCCCCCCCATCTGTTTTGGGCTTTCATGTTCTCTGTAGTATCTCTGGGGTGCAGAGTGGATCTGAGAGAGAGACATCCTGCCTTTGATACATGCAGAGCAGCACTGATTTCATTACCCAGCCAGCACCTACTTGCGTCTTATAACTCACACACACAGAATGGGTGGTGCCTGGTTGGGCGTCAGAGGGGTCAGAGAGCAAGGGTTTGTGGGTAACGGGAAACCCTAGGATTGGGGGTTGTGTCTGTGTAGGGGGGGGGCTCAAGTACAAGTCATTCATGGCTGATACGTTTCATCTGTTTTACAAGAACAAAGCTGGAAAAACATGCAAAGGGATAAGTGTGTGTGTGTGTGAGAGAGAGTTTTATGTGTTTAAAAATAGTCCTAGTAAAACCCCTGTAACATGAAGCAGGGCTGTGTCTCCATGCCGGGTTATGGCTCCAGGTCAGAGTAGGGCTACAGTAGACAATCACCATCCACTGTTCATATAGGCCAAATGAACCAACCCACCTTGACTTCTGACATTCCAGAATCTTGACCAGACCATTTATAGACCTTTAGAGGGAAGATGTTTATGATTACGTTACAATACATTTACATAAGGGAATCACACATCTGATCTGAACAATCAAAAAGCACAACTACAAATGGAAACAGATCCTCACTTGAATATTCTTTACAACAGAACAGTGTATGAGTAAAAAGGTCTGTAAAAAGCAACTAGTGGTCACCTGACGGTGTCTCTGAGGTGGTTGAGCTCTTCTCCATTCACCAGGTCAGTCTTATTGATGATGGTAAGGTCTGCCAGGGCGATCTGCCTGCACATACAACAGTAGAGCCAATATAGTAACCTTTACAAAACTGTATGGTGTTCCACTGGTGTTCCCAAGCCTTCCTGAGGTGTGTGTGTGTGTGTGTGGCATTGTAAAGGACGTGCCACACTCAAATGGGACCCCTATTATGTTGGAGAGGAAAACAGCAGGAGAAACAGAGAGCAGTGTATAGACATTCCTCTCTGTAGGATCACCAACACCACCAGGCAACCAGAGAACTGATGGGACAGCAGGAAAGGGGTGAGAAAACAAAAAGCCACAAACCTTTATGGAATTTAAACTGTCAAAAAACTGTGTGTATAAAACATGTTTCCTTCCTGTACTGAGACAGACAGACAGACAGACATAGCATACCTAGCTGCTTCATTGACCAGTCCCTCTGGTTTCTCTTCTGTCAGATGCTGCAGGAAGATAATTAATTAAACAAAGTTAGTGAGACCAATTTTCTGTTCTCACACATCACTATCCTCCAGTCCACTGATGCAAAAGAAAGTCTAAGCTAGTTTTCACCTTTAACTGTATTTCAAACGTGATTCAGCCCTGGGATTGAAGAGTAGATAAATGGACAAAAACTGACACAAAAACTGACATCCCCAAAATGAAGAGAAGAACATGAACGACCCTCATCAATCCAACATGTGATACAAGAAATCACCTGCTGAAACCAGGAGATAAATCAGATCCATTTTCTATTTGTGTCCTGCCCCTGAAACGGGGATGGAGCCAGCTCTGGTTTCATCTCCTGAGTGAAATATGTAATAACAGAGGGACTAGGGATCGTAACCTCTTCTCCTGACACCTAAACATCAACCTGTCAGCGGATGTCCCTCAGCTCTGGCCTAGCGAGTGATGGAAATCAAAAACTAAATACAATGACCACCACTATTAAATCACCTTCCTCCATCACCATACCCCTGAGTCTGGGGCCTGATGATGAGTGAGAGGCCTGGGACTTGAGTTCTCATCTGTCCCCAGTCAGAAGACTATTTCAGGAGCAGAGGAGTGGAGAAAGGGGGGTTATGGGGTGTGACAGTCCCATTAGAGTGATCTGCTCTGATATCAATTACCCCTTCAGTTTCAATCATCCTCTCTCTCTGTCTCTCTCCTCTTCCCCCTCTTCCTCTTTGTGAGGGCCGAGGTGGCACCTAGGCCGTGAACGTGTTGACTGACCAAGCACGACACCCTCAGATTACAGCCTATTATCCAGGTGTCATTTGACCTGTTCCTCTTCAAAGTGTTTAAAGGCTTTTGAGTTTGGGAGGGTGGTGTGTGTGTGTGTGTGTGTGTGTGTGTGTGTGTGTGTGTGTGTGTGTGTGTGTGTGTACATGCGTGTACAGGGTTTGGAACTTTCTATAGCCTCTACAACTTGCAGACAAGATTGTTTGACAGATTCTGAGGATTGTTATGCGATGTCAACTTTTCAACTTTACAATAAACTGGAAATGACTTCAGCTGTGGATTTTTCGTTCAAAACAACTGGGAAGTCGGAAATCTCTGACTCCGGCTGGGAGAAACAGTTTTAAACAGTCATCCAACTTGGAATTCCAAGCCAGAAACTCTGGCATCTTATTCGAGGTCTGACTTTCCAACCTGAAGAACACAGACGTCATGATTTGACCTCATCTTTTTCAGAGTTCCCAGTTGTCTTGAAAGCCCTATTTCTTTCAGGAGAATGTAGAGTAAATTTAGACAAATGAACCCGGACTCAGCCATGTCTGAATTAGCTTTTACCTGCATTGCGTATTTAGCATCAATGACTGTGATAATACCTGTAAACAAAATCAGAAAATACAATAAGAGGGCATGCACACACAATTCAATGAACTCTGACCCTGCAGCCTTTTGGTGTTTGGTCCAGCCTGTGTGTTCAAGTCACTTTCTATGTCCACTTGTGCTCCCCCCCACCCCTCAATGAACACCACATGGAATACACACAGACAGCTCCTAAACACACCAATTGGAACACACACATTTAGCACAAAATAGATTGTTTTACCGTCTAGATAGATGTCACTCCCTAGTTCTGCATCAACCCAGAACATGGAGGCCACAGCACCTGAGAGGGTGAAAGAGAGATATTTAGATAGCATACTGCAACATTGAAGAAGTATTAAGAACATTACAGAAGTAAAACAACATTATCAGGAGACATTTACTAACCATTACAGTTTGCCTCTACCCCAAGCACAGCCACATTCATCCTGCTAGAACTCAGTGGAGCAGATAAAACTAATTTGAGCAGCTTTCAATTGTTTTTCTCCCCATAGGTACATTTAGATTGCTTCCAGGCATTTCCATTTCTCCGTGGGGGAAGTTATTCCAGTGCCATGTCACCGCAGCAGGCCTAGCTTGTTCACATAATGCACTTTTGTCAAACCGTCAGGCGGGAATAAGAAAGCATGGTAAATATTTGATAGGAGAGTAATGAAAACACTGTTTGTGAGTGGCATCCCACGCACCACCCGTCCAGCCTCTTCTTCAATGGGAGGTGCCAGCCCCCTGGGACCTCTCTGATTGACAGGCCTGTCTGGGCCAATGACAGCCCTGTCTCAATCAATAACCAGCCTGTCTCAGCCAATGACAGAGTGGAGGGGTGAGGAGAGTCCCGGTCGGAGCGTGCTCTGTCAGTCCCATGTGTGGACCAGTGGTATGTAGCTGGCTGTGTCTCTGGACCACTGACACCTGTCACTTATTGACACACTCCAGTGGTCACAGGGCTCGCCCTGTAATGGCCTCCTATTGATTTCCTTCCCCCCCTGGCTAAACGTTTACGGCCTGATGGCTTCCCTGTCCTGATGAAAATAGGCTGTTCAGATATCACCCCCCTGCCACACCCCAATAATCCCAATAGTCTTATTGGTCTTAAGTAAGAAGAAGCTCAACTAGCTGGACTGTTCTAGAAGTGGACGTCTGGAGTCAAAGTAAGGCCAACAATGCAAAGCTTTGGTTGAGCATGCTGGAACTGTGAGGTCAAGAGTATTGACTGTCGACACAAAATACGAGGGCATCTATTTGCATAGCAGACGGAATAGCACTCAGGCTTCAAAAATCATCCTGATGAAGTGAAATGCCATTTAAATACATTACACTTGCTGTCGAAACTTGCCTGTGTATACTTGTGAACCTGTTGTTGCTATAACGTCCAGCTGTATTCTAACCAAATAAGAGAGTAAACAGACTTGAGTTGACAGAGAGTGAAGCGTTCCTCTAGAACAGCGATTGTAAAACTGGGGTTTACAAGTCGCAGGAAGTTTTGAATTGGTCGCAGGTTTTGAAATGGTCGCAGGAGGTTTTGAATTGGTCGCAGGAGGTTTTGAATTGGTCGCAGGAGGTTTTGAATTGGTCGCAGGTGTTTTTGATGGGATTAAAAATACTCCAGTCTGAACCTACACTACTAAAACCAGGTAGAAAGTGTGTAGAAATGATGATGAACCTATATATTCTTTTTTATAATTTAACCTTTTTCTTTAATCAAAGTATCTTCAATAACTGCCAGGTCGCAGTTGTAAATGAGAACTTGTTTTCAACTAGCTTACCTGGTTAAATAAAGGTGAAATTAAAAATAAATAGAGCTATTAGCAGAGCTATTTAGAGGATGTGGTTGATTTTGTGGTCTCAAACCAGTGAGCTTAACATTCTTCATCAATGGCCAGGTCGCAGTTGTAAATGAGAACTTGTTCTCAACTAGCCTACCTGGTTAAATAAAGGTGAAATAAAATAAAATAAAAAGAATATTGGCAAAATGGATTATTGACAATTGAAAAGGTGGGTATGTTGTTCTCGTCATATAAATTGCTACATTTACTATAAATATAGCACTAAAAATACCTTTCCTGGTGGCATTTTGGCATTTTTTCCCACAATGCAAATATTGGGTAGTTATTCACAGTTTACTTCAATTCAACTGTGAGGGTTTGTGATGTTATTTGGCTTTGCACAACGTGGGTTACTTACCTGGATCCGCAAGTCCTGTCGTTTCTAGAAGAATATAGTCAAACTTTCCTTTCTTCTGCATGAGATTTTCTATGGCTTTCAGGCCATTGTCTCTAGAGGGAATTATTGATTAGGAATGGTAGGTATTGTCAATTGAGATCAGGGAATGATGTCCATCCAGATTTGAAACCTAATGCAATGAAAGGGGATGTATTATCTAAGACTAAGTGGCAGAGTTTCAACCAGTTGAATGAATGGGCAGAATTTAGATGTCCGCCTAAATAGATATACCCAAACGTAATTATTTTTCATGAGTTGGCCATAAACAACTGGTAATGTTGCGTAGTTTGGTAAAAAAATACTTATAAATTGCTGAGGTGTACTCACTTTTTAGGACACAAGCTGAAGTATATAGTACAAATATGATGAAAATGCATGTATGAAAAATCATATGATTTTCCCCCTATTCAATAAAAGTGGGGCAATAGGGTGTGAAATGACTATAACTACTTACTTTGAGATTTCACATTTCTTAACTATAAAATAGATTTCTTCATACTTAGTGACAGTAAAATATTCATAAAACATTTTATGGATAGGCCATATGGGGGACTTAACATCGAATATAAACATACATACTTGACAGAGCAGCAGAGGCATCCGTTCCTGAGCTCCAGCCATTCCTCATACAGCTCTCCTGCCTGGCTCACAGCTAGAGACTTCTCCAGAGCACTACCTACAGGACAGAAGAGGGAAAACAATCCTTATCAGAGCAGTAAACATCTGGGTGTTCTGCTGACTGGACTCTCAAATTTTGTGCAAAAATGTGTTATATCCCTTTTAGTGAGCATTTCTCCATTGCCAAGATAATCCATCCACCTGACAGGTGTGGCATATCAATAAGCTGATTAAACAGCATGATCATTACACAGGTGCACCTTGTGCTGAGGACAATACAATTCCGGGTTCAACTGTACACAGAGTGCCCCATGGTGGCGTTATGGTATGGGCAGGCATAAGCTACCAAAAACGAACACAATTGCATTTTATCGATGCAATTTGAATGCACAGAGATACAATGAGGAGATCTTGAGGCCCATTGTCATGCTATTCAACCGCCGCCATCACCTCATGTTTCAGCATGATAATGCACGGTCCCATGTCGCAAGGATCTGTACACAATTCCTTGAAGCTGAAAATATTCCAAGTTCTTCCCTGGCCTGCATACTCACCAGACATGTTACCCATTGAGCTTGTTTGGGATGCTCTGGATCGACCTGTACGACAGCGTGTTCCAGTTCAAGTCAATATCCAGCAACTTCGCACAGCCATTGAAGAGTGGGAAAACATTCCACAGGCCACAATCAACAGCCTGATCAACTCTATATGAAGGAGATGTGTCGCGCTGTGAGGCAAATGGTGGTCACACCAGATACTGACTGGTTTTCTGATCCTCGCCCCTACTTTTTTTTTAAAGGTATCTGTGACCAACAGATGCATATCTGTATTCCCAGTCATGTGAAATCCATAGATTAAGGCCTAATGAATTGTAACTCAGTAAAATCTTTAAAATTGTTGCATGTTGTGTTTATATTTTTGTTCATGGTTAAAATAATTGACTTTAGCCAGACTAAACACTATTTCTCATGTCAGGCTGTAAAGGATCTTGCAGCATCTCAAGGGATTCATCTAGGTTTGAACAGAGCTCTTTGCTGCTCCCTAGTGCACTTAAAGTAAAGATTCACCTATTTTGAATGTTATATTGTTTTTGTGCATCTCTGAGTGATGTTCTATCAATTCCCTGGGTCATTTCATGTTTTCATGTGTATCTGAGCTATTGCAATAAAGTCTCTCTCACTACACTAGAAGTTCATTGGAATACGACTTTAAGATCGTGAAAACGTCTATCATACATGTCAGATTTCAATACTGGCCGATGTCATAACGCGGGAGGTTGTCTGCTCTCGAATGAGCCATTGATAATATTTTAGCAATCTTTTTTTAATTAACAGAGGGTCTAACACATTTCTCCTATTTGTCTGACTCTTCATTCAAAGGTGCATTGCTTGGTGCCGTTGCGAATGTCAGACTCCACTCTGAGGCACATTGATCTGCAGGTTGAACATGGTGAGATTGTTGACTCCTAAATTGACAGTGCAGTTTGTTTAGGCGATTTTACAGCTAACTAGCTATTTCACATGCTGATATTGACTTTGGTATCATTGTGTGAAGCTACGTTTGCTAGCTAGCAACCTACCTAACTAACCAGCCAGCCAGCCAGCCAGCCAGCCCATAGAGAGCATTGCAATGTGGGTTTTTGTAGTCGACTTGAGCTGCAGAAATGTCCACAATGATTTTAACATGTTGCTACCAACCATAATATAACAACAAAATTAAACATTTGTTCCCCAAAAATACTGTTCTCACATATTTGTGTAACACTGTAAATTATGACAATGGGTGGTTTTGGGTGCATTTTTCCTTTAACCCTGTGGTACAACCAACAAGAAAACATTCACACCATCGAATACAATTACAAAACAGCTGTAATGAAGCAACAAGTAATTTTGTACCTTTATGAAAAATAATATAGAGATATATAGAGAAAAATAATATAGAGAAAAATAGAGATAGCGCAACCTATATAGACCACAAAAATGAACATACCTTCTCCAAATTCATTGAGTATGACAGCGATTCTCTTATTGTGTTGCTCAGTTAAAATGTAGTTCAACAGTGTCGTCTTCCCAGCACCTATATGGGTTATAAATGAACTGGTTAGTCTGCGGAAGAGGAATGATTTCTATTAATAGCACACTGTAATTACTATAGATTTCTATCCCAGCGGTCAGTCACTAACCCTGACCATGGGGGAGCTACTGGGTGGTCAGGCTTTTGTTCCAGCCCAACAATAACACATCTGATTCAACTAGGGCCTAATCAAAGTATTTGTGAGCTAGCTGAACCATGTGTTTTAGTGCTAGGCTTGTACAAAACCATGTGTAACAGTATAACTTTAGACCGTCCCCTCGCCCCGACCCGGGCGCGAACCAGGGACCCTCTGCACACATCAACAACAGTCACCCACGAAGCATCGTTACCCATCGCTCCACAAAAGCCGCGGCCCTTGGAGAGCAAGGGGAAACACTACTTCTAGGTTTCAGAGCAAGTGACGTAACTGATTGAAACGCTAACTAGCTAGCCATTTCACATCCGTTACACATGCACATTACAGATCTCTCGATGACCAAGATTGATGAGCACTACCTTCACGCATTTTCTAGCATCACAGCAGTATGCATGGGGGAGGGAACTAGACTTAACTGCCAGTCATACCGAGGTAGCCTGTGATGATGGTCACAGGTATCTGCTCGCCAGGTGAGATAGGATTTCCTGCGATGGGGACCAACTCTGGGCAGTCATCATCCTCGTCCATTAAAACATCATCCATGGCTGTTATGTGTTCGAATAGTACAATCTGTAAATATGTATTGTATTGATAGCGTTATAACGTTAGCTTGCCTAGCATATAGCTAATATAAACGTTATCATTCAATTTCAATCACGTGTGCAGATCTAAGTTAGCTATAACAACCTTAGGTTGAATCTGACATATATTGGTAAGATTGACAGACGTTATGTGGGACCGTTTCAAACGCATCCAGCAGTGTTGTGAAGTCAGCTAGCTATTTCTAGTGCTAGGCTAGCTAGCCAACTCTGCTGCTGTCCATTCGTGCATAGGGAAACGCTAGAACACTGTTGCGTTTAAAACGGTCCCATCAATATGACAAGTGTCAGTGTGAAGCAAATCAAGGCGATGAATTACGTTTACCTGATTTTATAGATAGACAACTATTTTCATGCTGATGTTTATGTCATGTGTTCCTTTCAATTTTGTTGTAGCTGTGTGCAACGATATATACAATCCGTCTGAGAAAAGAGCTAGTTAAAGTGTTCCGCAAGACAGACCGATATCTCCGAGACTTAGGTAAAATAAATATTGGTGAACAAATAAGTAGGCCTATGGTAATTTGAATAAATTACACACCTCGAAATCATTACGACGTATTAACTAAGCATTGTTGCACCATGAACTAACAACGTGCAGCTGCGCTGTCACGTCAACAAAAAGTTCTTGTTTTACGGTAGAGGGCGCGCGCACCTAGCTGTTTGATGCGGGTTCATTCACTCGCTGGGCCCCCAGGCTATAGGCCCCTGGAACGTTGGGTAATCATCTCATTGTGCCCCTGCCCATTGACCTCATAGCATATTTTTGGTCATGATAGAAAGGCTAGAGGTTTTGTCAAATTGATGTCAAAAGTTGTTGTTTTTTTGTGCATTTTAGCTAACCCTTAACTTAATTATCACACACAGCTAGTGTGGTGAAGAAGGTGCAACAGCGCCTCTTCAACCTCAAGAGGCTGAAGAAATCTGTCTGGTCACCTAAAACCCTCACAAACTTTTACAGATGCACAATTGAGAGCATCCTGTCGGGCTGCAACACCGCCTGGTACGGCAACTGCACCACCCAAAACTGCAGGGCTCTTCACATCAACGGGGGCAAACTACCTGCCCTCCAGGGCAAACTACCTGCCCTCCAGGACACCTACAGCACCCGATGTCACAGAATGCCAAAAAAGATAATCAAGGACAACAACCACCCGAGCCACTACCTTTTCACCCCGCTACCATCCAGAAGGCGAGACAGGTGCATCAAAGCTGGGACCGAGAGACTAAAAAATATATTCTCTCTCAAGGCCATCAGACTGTTAAACAGCCATCACTAACACAGTGAGGCTGCTGCCTTCATACATAATTGAAATCATTGGCCACTTTAATAAATGTATCACTGGTCACTTTAATAATGTGTACATATCTTGCATTATTCATCGCATATGTATATACTGTATTTTATACCATCTATTGCATCTTGCCTATACCGCTCAGTCATATACAGTTCAAGTCGGAAGTTTACATACACCTTAGCCAAATACATTTAAACTCAGTTTTTCACAATTCCTGACATTTAATCCCAGTAAAAATTCCCTGTCTTAGGTCAGTTAGGATCACCACTTTACTTAAAAAATGTGAAATGTCAGAATAATAATAGAGAGAATGATTTATTTCAGCTTTTATTTTTTTCCATCACATTCAAATCAAATCAAATCAAATCAAATTTTATTAGTCACATACACATGGTTAGCAGATGTTAATGCGAGTGTAGCGAAATGCTTGTGCTTCTAGTTCCGACAATGCAGTAATAACCAACAGTAATCTAACCTAACAATTCCACACTACTACCTTACACACACACACAAGTGTAAAGGGATAAAGAATATGTACATAAAGATATATGAATGAGTGGTGGTACAGAACGGCATGGCAGATGCAGTAGATGGTATAGAGTACGGTATATACATATGAGATGAGTACTGTAGGGTATGTAAACATAAAGTGGCATAGTTTAAAGTGGCTAGTGGTACATGTATTGCATAAAGATGGCAAGATGCAGTAGATGATATAGAGTACAGTATATATACATATGAGATGGGTAATGTAGGGTATGTAAACATTGTATTAAGTGGCATTGCTTAAAGTGGCTAGTGGTAAATTTTTACATAATTTCCATCAATTCCCATTTTTAAAGTGGCTGGAGTTGGGTCAGTATGTTGGCAGCGGCCGCTAAATGTTAGTGGTGGCTGTTTAACAGTCTGATGGCCTTGAGATAGAAGCTGTTTTTCAGTCTCTCGGTCCCTGCTTTGATGCACCTGTACTGACCTCGCCTTCTGGATGATAGCGGGGTGAACAGGCAGTGGCTTGGGTGGTTGTTGTCCTTGATGATCTTTATGGCCTTCCTGTGACATCGGGTGGTGTAGGTGTCCTGGAGGGCAGGTAGTTTGCCCCTGGTGATGCGTTCTGCAGACCTCACTACCCTCTGGAGAGCCTTACGGTTGTGGGCGGAGCAGTTGCCGTACCAGGCGGTGATACAGCCCGACAGGATGCTCTCGATTGTGCATCTGTAGAAGTTTGTGAGTGCTTTTGGTGACAAGCCGAATTTCTTCAGCCTCCTGAGGTTGAAGAGGCGCTGCTGCGCCTTCTTCACAACGCTGTCTGTGTGGGTGGACCAGTTCAGTTTGTCCGTGATGTGTACACCGAGGAACTTAAAACTTTCCACCTTCTCCACTACTGACCCGTCGATGTGGATAGGGGGGTGCTCCCTCTGCTGTTTCCTGAAGTCCACAATCATCTCCTTTGTTTTGTTGACGTTGAGTATGAGGTTATTTTCCTGACACCACACTCCGAGGGCCCTCACCTCCTCCCTGTAGGCCGTCTCGTCGTTGTTGGTGATCAAGCCTACCACTGTAGTGTCATCCGCAAACTTGATGATTGAGTTGGAGGCGTGCATGGCCACGCAGTCGTGGGTGAACAGGGAGTACAGGAGAGGGCTCAGAACGCACCCTTGTGGGGCCCCAGTGTTGAGGATCAGCGGGGTGGAGATGTTGTTACCTACCCTCACCACCTGGGGGCGGCCCGTCAGGAAGTCCAGGACCCAGTTGCACAGGGCGGGGTCGAGACCCAGGGTCTCGAGCTTGATGACGAGTTTGGAGGGTACTATGGTGTTAAATGCTGAGCTGTAATCGATGAACAGCATTCTCACATGGGTATTCCTCTTGTCCAGATGGGTTAGGGCAGTGTGCAGTGTGGTTGCGATTGCGTCGTCTGTGGACCTATTGGGTCGGTAAGCAAATTGGAGTGGGTCTAGGGTGTCCGGTAGGGTGGAGGTGATATGGTCCTTGACTAGTCTCTCAAAGCACTTCATGATGACGGAAGTGAGTGCTACGGGGCGGTAGTCGTTTAGCTCAGTTACCTTAGCTTTCTTGGGAACAGGAACAATGGTGGCCCTCTTGAAGCATGTGGGAACAGCAGACTGGGATAAGGATTGATTGAATATGTCCGTAAACACACCAGCCAGCTGGTCTGCGCATGCTCTGAGGACGCGGCTGGGAATGCCGTCTGGGCCTGCAGCCTTGCGAGGGTTAACACGTTTAAATGTTTTACTCACCTCGGCTGCAGTGAAGGAGAGCCCGCAGGTTTTGGTAGGGGGCCGTGTCAGTGGCACTGTATTGTCCTCAAAGCGGGCAAAAAAGTTGTTTAGCCTGTCTGGGAGCAAGACATCCTGGTCCTCGACGGGGCTGGTTTTCTTTTTGTAGTCCGTGATTGACTGTAGACCCTGCCACATACCTCTTGTGTCTGAGCTGTTGAATTTCGACTCGATTTTGTCTCTGTACTGAGACTTAGCCTGTTTGATTGCCTTGCGGAGAGAATAGCTACACTGTTTGTATTCGGTCATGCTTCCGGTCACCTTGCCCTGGTTAAAAGCAGTGGTTCGCGCTTTCAGTTTCACGCGAATGCTGCCGTCAATCCACGGTTTCTGGTTTGGGAATGTTTTTATCGTTGCTGTGGGTACGACATCGTCAATGCACTTCCTAATGAACTCGCTCACCGAATCAGCATATTCGTCAATATTGTTGTTGGACGCGATGCGGAACATATTCCAATCCGCGTGATCGAAGCAGTCTTGAAGCGTGGATTCAGATTGGTCGGACCAGCGTTGAACAGACCTGAGCGCGGGAGCTTGTTGTTTGAGTTTTTGTTTGTAGGCTGGAATCAACAAAATGGAGTCGTGGTCAGCTTTTCCGAAAGGGGGGCGGGGGAGGGCCTTATAAGCGTCGCGGAAATTAGTATAACAATGGTCTAGTGTTTTTCCAGCCCTGGTAGCACAATCGATATGCTGATAGAATTTAGGGAGTTTTGTTTTTAGATTAGCCTTGTTAAAATCCCCAGCTACGATGAATGCAGCCTCAGGGTGTGTGGTTTCCAGTTTACAAAGAGTCAGATAAAGTTCGTTCAGGGCCATCGATGTGTCTGCTTGGGGGGGAATGTTTACGGCTGTGATTATGATTGACGAGAATTCCCTTGGTAGATAATGCGGTCGACATTTGATTGTGAGGAGTTCTAGATCAGGTGAACAGAACGACTTGAGTTCTTGTGTGTTGTTATGATGATCACACCACTTCTCGTTAATCATAAGGCATACCCCCCCGCCCCTCTTCTTACCGGAAAGATGTTTGTTTCTGTCGGCGCGATGCATGAAGAAACCAGCTGGCTGCACCGACTCCGTTAGCGTCCCTTGAGTTAGCCATGTTTCCGTGAAGCAGAGCACGTTGCAATCCCTGATGTCTCTCTGGAATGCTACCCGTGCTCGGATTTCATCAACCTTATTGTCAAGAGACTGGACATTGGCGAGTAGTATGCTAGGGAGTGGAGCGCGATGTGCCCGTCTCCGAAGCCTGACCACGAGACCGCCACGTTTTCCCCTTTTTCGGCGTCGCACAGGGTCGCCGGCTGGGATCAGATCCATTGTATTGTGTGGAAGGCAAAACACTGGATCCGTTTCGGGAAAGTCATATTCCTGGTAGGAACGATGATGAGTTGACGTTAATCGTATATTCAGTAGTTCCTCCCGACTGTATGTAATGAAACCTAAGATTACCCGGGGTACCGATGTAAGAAATAACACGTAAAAAAACAAAATACTGCATATTTTCCAAGGAACACGAAGCGAGGCAGCCATCTCTTTTCGGCGCCGGAACTGAACCCAGTGGGTCTGAAGTTTACATACACTCAATTAGTATTTGGTAGCATTGCCTTTAAATTGTTTAACTTGGTTCAAACATTTCAGGTAGCCTTCCACAAGCTTCCCACAATAAGTTGGGTGAATTTTGGCCCATTCCTCCTGACAGAGCTGGTGTAACTGGGTCAGGTTTGTAGGCCTCCTTGCTCGCACACGCTTTTTCAGTTCTGCCCACACATTTTCTATAGGATTGAGGTCAGGGCTTTGTGATGGCCACTCCAATACCTTGACTTTGTTACCCTTAAGCCATTTTGCCACAACTTTGGAAGTATGCTTGGGGTCATTGTCCATTTGGAAGACCCGTTTGCGACCAAGCTTTAACTTCCTGACTGATGTTTTGAGATGTTAGTTCAATATATCTACATAATTTCCCTCACTCATAATGCAATCTATTTTGTGAAGTGCACCAGTCCCTCCTGCAGCAAATCACCCCCACAACATGATGCTTCCACCCCCGTGCTTCACAGTTGGGATGGTGTTCTTCGGCTTGCAAGCCTCCCCCTTTTTCCTCCAAACATAACGATGGTCATTATGGCCAAACAGTTCTATTTTTGTTTCATCTGACCAGAGGACATTTCTCCAAAAAGTATGATCTTTGTCCCCATGTGCAGTTGCAAACCTCAGTCTGGCTTTTTATGGCGGTTGTGGAGCAGTGGCTTCTTCCTTGCTGAGCGGCCTTTCAGGCTATGTCGATATTGGACTCGTTTTACTGTGGATATAGATACTTTTGTACCCGTTTCCTCCAGCATCTTCACAAGGTCCTTTGATGTTGTTCTGGGATTGATTTGCACTTTTCGCACCAAAGTACGTTCATCTCTAGGAGACAGAACGCATCTCCTTCCTGAGCGGTATGACGGCTGCGTGGTCCCATGGTGTTTATACTTGCATACTATTGTTTGTACAGATGAACGTGGTACCTTCAGGCATTTGGAAATTGCTCCCAAGGATGAACCAGACTTGTTGAGGTCTACAATTGTTTTGGTTGATTTCTTTTGATTTTCCCATGACGTCAAGCAAAGGGGCACTGAGTTTTAAGGTAGGCCTTGAAATACATCCACAGGTACACCTCCAATTGACTCAAATTATGTCAAATAGCCTATCAGAAGCTTCTAAAGCCATGACATAATTTTCTGGAATATTTCAAGCTGTTTAAAGGCACAGTCAATTTAGTGAATGTAAACTTCTGATCCACTGGAATTGTGATAGAGTGAATTATAAATGAAATAATCTGTCTGTAAACAATTGTTGGAAAAATTACTTGTGTCATGCACAAAGTAGATGTCCTAACTGATTTGTCAAAACTATAGTTTGTTAATTAACAAGAAATTTGTGGAGTGGTTGAAAAACGAGTTTTAATGACTCCAACCTAAGTGTATGTAAACTTCCGACTTCAACTGTATTTATATGTATATATTCTTATTCCATTCCTTTACTTAGATTTGTGTGTACTAGGTAGTTGTTGTGGTATTGTTAGATTACTTGTTAGATATTGCTGCACTGTCAGAAATAGAAGCACAAGCTTTTCACTACACTATCAATACCATCTGCTAACCATGTGTATGTGACCAATATATATCTATTTTTTTTATATGCTGCCTCGTTAATTCTCCTAACCTGCTGCGTAAGTTCTCCTAACCTAATAAAGCTAATTGGTTATTTGCTTTATGTGTAAATACTGTATCATTGACAAATCTCATCCATGTAACTACTGCTGTACCTTTTTCCTGTTTATACTGTATATTGTCAATACTGTCTATACACATCACATATTTATATTCCGGACTCAGATATTGCTCGTTCTGATATTGCTCGTTCAGATATGATATTGCTCTTTCTGATATTGCTCGTTCAGATATTGCTCGTTCTGATATTGCTCGTTCTGATGTGATATTGCTCGTTCTGATATTGCTCGTTCAGATATTTCTTAATTTCTTCTTTTATTTTTATTATTTGTGTGTTATTAATTGTACGGTTAGATATTTACGGTACTGCTGGAGCTAGAAACACAATAATTTTACTGCACCTGCTTTAACATTTGCTAATCTGTGTATGCAACAAATCAACTTTGAATTGATAACCTGCTACAAAAAGTAAAATCTGACAAAAGCTGTATCCTTTCTAATAAATACCCATGTATTTTGTTTTGCAGTGCAGCACATTCTGTTTTGAATCAAGCTACATTTGTTGTTTTTTTGTTCACATATCCTCTCTGATGTACTTCATCCTTGATTTGCTACTTATATATGACCCCATCAAGTGAAGATCATACTCCCATCAGATATAATCTACAGGAGGTTGGTGGCACCTTAATTGGGGAGGATGTGCTTGTGGCAATGGTTGGAGCAGAATCAATGCAACGGTATCAAATACATCAAACACATGGTCTGATGCAATTCCATTTGCTCCATTCCAGACATTATTATGAGCCGTCCTCCCCTCAGCAGCCTCCACTGATCTAAACCCTTGATGGTGCAGAGCGCATGTTTCTACAAATTACATTTCAAAAGCTGTTAGGATCAGAATAGATCAGAAACACATGGGTTTATGTCAATGTTAGCCGATTAAACTCAACTCCACAATTTACAACATAACATGAAAGTATGTTTCTATAAAAAAACTACTAAATTTCAGCACCCAAAGAATAGCCTTCTTTGAAACCTTCCCCATCCCAACCAACCTAATTGCGGGCTATTCTTACCGTGTTGAAATCAGTATAAAAAAAACGTCATTTTATGTGACGTCGGAGCTCCAGCCCGCTAGTCTCAGAACAACTCAATCGAGGAGTTTAGTTTAGTCGGCTATGTCAATTTGGGCATTCCAAAACGTCAATATCTCCCTCCCGATCTCAACCCTATCTCTCTTAGACACACACACACACGTCAGACTGCTTATTAAGCAAACCCAAGGGTGTGTCTAGCAGAGAGAGAGACAGAGTGTGTGTGTGTGTGTGTGAGAGTGTGTGTGTGTGTGTGTGATCCCCTCCCACTCCGCAGCCGGTGTCTGGCTGGTTGGGATGGGGAAGGTTTCAAATGCGGAAGTTTCCACCCAGAACGCTGCCACAGCGAAGATGAGGCTTGTGATGACATTTGTGCTAGCAGCGCGGTAGGAGAAGTTACCACTCCGCAGGGAAACTGTAGCTACCACCGCAGAACTGGAGTAAACTGCTCATGTCGTCTTTGGCGAGCGCGGAGCGACGTGCGTTCGCTCTGAAAATTAACAGGTAATGTTCGTCTCTCTCACACACCTTTACGACTTTTCATGATCAGGTTTGTGAACTCATAGTTCTCATAGGCTACTGATTTGAGCTGTTGTTACGTCAGGGAAAGGCGAGTGGATTCCTATACACGCAGCTACATGCGGGCAATTCATATAACGGAATTACGCTGAGACCTAGATTTTTCTCTTTCAAATGTATACCAAACCAAAACTATTGATTTCAAAGTTTAACAAACCATAGAACTCTATGCACAAGGAATAATTTTAACAATTTCAACAGATAAAAAAAAAATACATTTACAGTAGGAACTGTGCAGACGCAAACTTGTTTTATTTTTTACAGTAGGCCTAGGCTAAATGTAAAAAAAAAAAAAATGATTTATTATGTGAATTGTTCAAAGTTGTCATTGTGCTGTATGGTTTGTTAAACTTTGAAATCAGTGGTTTTTGTTCGGCATACATTTTAAATCAGAGACTCTATTTCCATTACCGAAGCATTGGCCATGTTGGGACTGTAGGGTACTCTATCATGGGTGGGTTGCATTCCTTCAGTTAAATTATGATATTTGCTTTAATAACTCCATAGTTATTTCTTATGAGTAAGGATATTAAACATAGATTTATTTCATTCAATTACCTATCACACATTTAGTTCTAACATCTTTAAAGGAGTGGACTAATATTCATAAAACAAATCCTATTCTACCTATATTAGAGCCTACCTATATTTCCCCCAAAAGACCAATGAACAAGAACACATGTTTTCAGTCTACCGTTAGACCTACTTACTTCACAAAGAGCTTATTGTGCTGGCGCAAACATGCTTTTGCATATACAGTGTATGTGAACACCCCTTCAAATTAGATGATTCTGTGCTTTCAACTTTGTGGCAACAGTTTGGGGAAGGTCCATTCCTGTTTCAACATGATAATGCCCCCGTGCACAAATCGAGGTCCATACAGAAATGGTTTGTTGAGATCGGTGTGGAAGAACTTGACTGGCCTGCCCAGAGCCCTGACCTCAACCCCATCGAACACCTTTGGGATGAATTGGAGTGCTGACTGGGATAATCGCCCAACATCAGTGCCTGACCACATTCATGCTCTTGTGGCTAAATGGAAGAGGGTCCCCACAGTAATGTTCCAACTTCTAGTGAAAAGCCTTCCCAGAAGAGTGGAGGCTGTTATAGCAGAAAAGGGGGACCAACTCCATATTAATGCAGTGTATTAGCAATATAGTGTATTAGCAATGCATAATATGCTATACAATGTGGGAAATTGTAAGAAGCTACTGGGGGGGATGACCAATTCCATATCAGTGCCCATGATTTTGGAATGAGATGTTCGACATGCAGGTGTCCACATACTTTTGGTCATGTAGTGTATTTTTGTTGCCTTCATTTCCCAATCATTGGGTTGCCTAAACAGCAGACTGGAAAGAAGTCACTGTAAAAAAGACTAAATAGTCTCTACAAAGCAGAATGTTATGATATTTACACTTTACCGGTTTTACGTGCTGTTGGTCCATTTGGCAGTAGGAGGTGGAGATAGGGTATCCACAGGAAAGGGTTGTTTACCTAACTTTTTGTGGCTCCTGTAGGTTCTGTCGCTTGTATTTGTCTGTAAAGGCATTGCACGTGATACACAATATGTAAACAATAGTGGACTATAATCGAATGTCGTCTACCGATGCACGTTTCCTCAGCAATCAGCTGGAAGTGTTTTCTGTCCGGTTAGGCTCAGCCATATTGTGCAAGTGTTTGTCACGTGTGAATTGCATCAGTATTTAAAATAAAGAACGCAAATACAAACAATATACGGACCAGCATACTGTCGGTCGGGTTGATAACACTAATCTGTGAATATTTTGTCTCAAATTCCTACCTGCAGAAGGACCAACCAGCATTCTGGCTTGTAGAGGTTGTGAGAGGAAACTTTCCTGATCCAAACGCTAAGTTCTGCCTGACGTAGAATTCTCTGCAATTCAACGTCAGGTCTTCAGCCTACTCATTGTACGTTTCTATATCTGTCAGGGCTCTACAGTGCCACCATTTTACTCGCTTATAAACGCAGAAATACTTTACTGTGCGCCCTGGAATTTTATTTTAGGAGCAGCAGTGCGCCTAGAAAAATAAGATTCTAGCTTTATTACCTCAAATATTTTTCATTGTGTTCCAAAATGTATTTGTGTGTGCCTACATCTTTCAACTTAGGCGCACACGTGCTCCTTCTAAACCAAAGGTCCGCGTAGAGCCCTGTGTGGTGTGCTGTGTTTGATCGTTTCTCCTCTGCATGTTGTGTACATTGCCTTCGGAAAGTATTCACAACCCCTGACTTTTTCCACATTTTGTGTGACAGTCTGAATTTTAAATTACGATTTTTTTTTTGTCACTGGCCTATATACAATACCCCATGTCAAATTGCAATTATGTTTTTCGGAATTTGCACAAATACAAAATGAAAAGCTGAAATGTATTTAGTCAATAAGTATTCAACCCCTTTGTTATGGCAAACTAAATTAGTTCAGGAGTAAAAATATGCTTCACTAGTCACATAAGTTGCATGGACGCACTGTGTGCAATAATAAGAGTTTATCATGATTTCTGAATGACTACCTCATTTCTGTACCCAACACATTATCTGTAAAGTCCCTCAGTCAAGCAGTGAATTTCAAACACAGATTAAACAACAAAGACCAGAGAGGTTTTCCAATGCTTCGCAAAGAAGGGCACCTATTAGTAGATTGGTAAAAAAAAAAGCAGACAATGAATATCCCTTTGAGCATGGCAAAGTTATTAATTACACTTTGGAGGGTGTATCAATACACCGTCACCACAAAGATACAGGCGTCCTTCCTAAAAGTTGCTGGAGTTGAAGGAAACTGCTCAGGGATTTCACCATGAGGCCTATGGTAACTTTAAAACAGTTAGAGTGGTTGTGATAGAACTGAGGATGGATCAACAACATTGTAGTTACTCCACAATACTAACCTAATTGACAGAGTGAAAAGGAAGCCTGAACAGAATTTTTTTTCTTTCGAAACATACAATTCACTTTTTGTCCTGAATACGAAGTGTTTTGTATTTTCCTCAAACATCACATCACTGAGTATCACTCTCCATATTTTCAAGCATAGTGGTGGCTACATCATGGTATGGGTATGCTTGTTATCGTTAAAGACTGGGGAGTTTTTCAGGATAAAAAATACATGGAATGGAGCTAAGCACAGGCAAAATCCTAGAGGAAAACCTGGTTCAGTCTGCTTTCCAACAGACACTGGGAGATGGCCAAATCTAGGCTAAATCTACACTGGAGTTGCTTACCAAGAAGACAGTGAATGTTCCTGAGTGGCCTGGCTACAGTTTTGACTTAAATCAACTTGGAAATCCATGGCAGGACCTGGAAATGGTTGTCTAGCAATGATTAACAAACCATTTGACAGCGCTTGAAGAATTCTGAAAAGAATGGTCAAATGTTGCACAATCCAGTTGTGGAAAGCTCTTAGAGACTTACCCAGAAAGACTCAACTGTAATTGCTGCCAAAAGTGATTCTAACATGTATTGACTCAGGGGGCTGAATAGTTATCTAGTCAAGATATATCATAATTTTGTTACAAATGTTAACATTTTTCTTCAACTTTTACATTTTGAAGTATTTTGTGTAAATCGTTGACAAATAAATCAATTTTCCTCCCACTTTGTAACACAAAATGTGGAAAAAGTCAAGGGGTGTGAACTTTGAAGGCACTGTATATATATAGCCCATCTAGCAGCCCAGTCAGAGGTTATACATGAGGGATGTCGTTATTGTTCCTCCTCCACACCGACCAGGTGGAGAGGAAGTAGTCTACATGAGACCATTGTCTGTCATGCCTTTAGTCCACTGATACAACAAATGTTTCTCTCTCATGACCTTATAGACATCTTTAGCTTTACACTAGACATGAGTTGTAACTTTTGAGCTGTTACAATGGTTATGAAAGCCCTTGTATTGAGACCCACACCTTGTTCTTGCTCTTTCGGGAACACTTTGTGGCATTCTAAAATGTATAGTATCCAAATTAGCATCCTAGCCCCAGCTATAAGCTACATTACACATTTATAATTGTGTGTCCTGTTGAAGTTAGGTCAGTCCCACCCTACCTGTAGTTAATTAACGAGACAGGCCGTATAGTTGACAGTTTGATTGAAGTGGAGAAGATGGGGCAGAGTCTCTTGTGTAATAGGGCCGTGACTATACCAGTATCGTGATACTCATTAGTATCGTGGCAAGGAAACAAAACACCAAGCAGATTTGACTTCTTTAGGAAAACAGCCCTAATGTTGGAAACAAACATCATTATGTTGTCATCCAGAGTCAAATGTATTTATTTTCCAAGATTTAGCACACCATATTTTATATACAGCAGGTTATTAAAGGACCAAAGAGTTTGGTTTGCTTTGTGTTTTCATTTTTGCATTGGATAAAATATTGCGATCCTGGTGTTACGAATCCCTTTGGCCCGACAGTCTGGGGGGGATGGTAATGGGACCCGTAACACAAATTATAATAGTGAAAACGTAACAGTGAGAACAAATAACCACGACAACTTAAATCTACCGTCAAACTCAGGGTTTATTAGTAAACACACGGAAAAGGGGCTGAGCTGGACCCAAGGAAAGAAATAAGCATCCAAAAACACCCCTAAGCTAGACTAGCCTATTTCAACAACAGCTAACTAACTAACCAAAAATACAGTGGGTGGTCCACCCAGTTCTAACTAGTGTATTTAACAAAGTTCACCTACGGGTAGTGTATGCCCATGGGCGAACTGTCTGGTTACCCCCTTTTCCCACTATCAAACAAACACTCAAACACCATAACAAAACCAATACTCACAGGTGGGGACAAAATGACATGTATCCTAAACTACACACGCGATCTACAAACATATGGCTTTTACAGAGAGATTGCTACACAAAGAGATCGAGCTCCAGAGAAAACAACTGACAGGGTTTTTAAACCAAGGGAAAGGGACTGTGATTGGGTAGGAGAAAAGGAGCAGGTGTCTTCTGATTAGCGACTGATTGATGACTGATTGGGGAATGATGAGGGTCACCTGTGAGTAGGGGAGAAGGAGAGAAAAGAAATACACATAGAATACTTGTATCCGTAACACCTGGTATCGTCACCTACTGTGAAACAGGGCTGAGGTCAGTTGCTGAAAGGGAGAGCATCTTCAGTTGCGTCTTGAATCCACTGCTGAGCCAGCTAATGGGCTCGGTCTCCACAGCCTATACTGTCCACATGGGTTTTTGTTGCTGACCGTAGGACTGGCTGCTCACCAAGCTGTGAAAGGTTAGGATCGTGCATGTGCGTGGTTCACTTCCAGCAACAGTGATTACTCACTGAATTTGACACATTTTGTTGTTGTGGTGATGAAAAGCTATTGTTTACATTCTTGACTGACAATTTATCATCCATTTGTATTCTTCAAAATGTTAACAAACAGGTCTCAATTTCAGTAAGCTTGAATTAAGTAGGCAGGCAGTTTGGAAATGTACAACAGATTCAGTCCTCCCCTTTGGCTCTTCACTGTTTCTCACACGTAAGCAGTTCTAAGCACAGATCAGGACATTCTTCTTTCTCTATCAAGATGAAATTAGAAGGGAATTCTACTATGACACAGACAGCATTTGGTTCACTTCTCTTTTCATTTCATGACAGTGTTAAAACAGGAAACACGTGTTTCTTACACCAGATAAAGGAGGAGGAATTAAAGAGAAGTGCAAATATTTTCTCTCTAGAAAAAAAATCCCTACTGTAAATGTTGTGCTCTTTACTGAAGCTAATTGATTAATCAATTAAAATGTCAACTTCACATATTAACAGTGTTCTTAGTTTGACACCAGATGTTGTCAGTTAAACTGGGCATTTCCACGATAAAGGAATTACGCTAAGACTTTTCACTTTAGAATGTATGTCAAACAAAAAACACTGATTTGAAAGTTTAACAAACCATACAACTCTATGCAAAGAACTACTTTGAACAATTTACACAGAACATTTTACAAACACATTTACTGTAAGAACTTTGCAGATGCAAAGTTTGTTAACAGAAGTAGGGTCAAATCTTCCTTAGTTTTTTATGTGACCACGTTTTTCACAAACTCTACTCAGAGTTAAGAGTCGAAGATGTCTGCTGAAAGAATGGGGTGTCAGCTATAACATGATACCTTGAGTTTCAGTTTGGACTACAGTAGGTGGAGTGGATTTACGTCCAGTAACGGAATTACAGTAACGGAATTACAGTAACAGAATTTCATCATGGGTCCCTGATTTGTACTATTCAAAAATGCATAATTATGAATGTCATTCTCTTCATGGTGATGTTTCCTAAATAGGTACACTAAGGTAGAAATATGCAATATCCTCCTTTTTCATATTTGGATATTATTCTACACACAGGCTATTATTGTAATGAGCTCTGCCCCCAAACAAGACCAGATTTGGTTGGTCCGGACCAGACCAAAACTGAACCAATCAGACGTCCATGTTTCACAAGTTTGGACAGCACAGTACAGGACATTAAAGCACAGTACAGTACAGCAGAGTATAGTAGAATGCAATACATTATACTGTACTCTACTTTGCTCTACTGACTGACCAAATTTCAACTACTTTTCGATGTCCGGTGTCGGTCGCTGCTCAGAGGGTGAGGATGCTTGTTACAGTAAATGGAAAGATGGTAGGTGTCAGTAAGAGCCGGGAGAGGTGACATTAACTGAGAGAGAGAGAGAAAAGCAGCTATGATCTGAACATAACAGTATGTCAGTGGAAGGGAGGACAGTAGTACTGAACATAACAGTATGTCAGTGGAAGGGAGGACAGTAGTACTGAACATAACAGTATGTCAGTGGAAGGGAGGACAGTACTACTGAACATAACAGTATGTCAGTGGAAGGGAGGACAGTAGTACTGAACATAACAGTATGTC